>NC_064851.1:136736061-136999193 GCF_024139225.1 Suncus etruscus
GTAGCTATGTATTTCACAGTGATTCAATTATAGAATTTATTTTTTAATAAATCACAATAAAATAAAATTTTTTCCAAGTCATCTTAATGAAGAGTGGGATACAATAGAACAGTTACAAAAAATTTTACTTTCTTCTACAATAATTTAGTATAGATGCCATCAGTATAGCTTTTAAATTTTTTTATTTAGATAATATAACTATAAAAGTGTAAAAGCTTATACTATTGATTCACAAAAATTTTCTACCCTGTCTATCACCACCTATCACAGGAGATCATCAATTTGACTATCCCTGGAATAAGACAGGAGATAGAAAAATTAACATAAAAAATGTTAAAGAGAAATTTAAAAACAGGATGAAAAGGAGCAAAAAGATAATAATTTTATTGAGTTAATTTTCTCCAGAGAATAATCATATAGCATCACTAGACATAATTTATAGATTATTAATTATTATTAGGAAGTTGTATAAAGTATATCCATAATAAGTCTATTAATATTTATCTAAAATACACTATTTCATAATTTACAAAAACATATGCACTATATGAAAATACTTATAAACTATTATTTATATAAAGCATCATTCCGAGAACAAGATTAATTTCCCCAAATGTGCCCTTTAATTATTTCTACTATGAAGATTATAGTGTGAATAAATTAGTATTTTAAAAATGACCTACAATACTCAAGAAAGTGATTAAAATAATGTAGTAAAAAATATTTTCAAAATTATACAATTTATTATATTATGTAATTATCTGTGGCTTGGTTTTGGGTTTTGGGCCACACACCTTTTTGACGCTTAGGGGTTACTCCTGGCTATGTGCTCAGAAATCGCCCTTGCTTGGGGGGACCATATGGGATGCCGGGGGATCGAACCGCAGTCCTTCCTTAGCTAGCACTTGCAAGGCAGACACCTTACCTCTAGTGCCACCTTTCCGGCCTTGTATTTCTTTTTTTTCTTTTTTTTTTGTTGATGAGATAATACTTTTTTAATACATTTTCCTTCTCTCGTTCTTAATTTTTTATTTTAAAATTTAATAGTTAATTTCTACTTGATCTATAGTTTCTAAAATTTTCTCTCCAAATTTATATCTTGCTAGTAATAGAACTAATATTTTTCAAGTACTCTATCTTTGCAAGCTAAAAATAACTCTTTTTATATATCTTTAAAATATGAATAGCAATTAGAACATAAAATTTTTCATCTCGCATGTGTAATATTGATTACCTTAAAATTTGGATAACAAAATTGGATAATATAAAATTAAAGTTTTGATGAATTATAACAAGTCAAATAACATATTGAACTTTATTTTTCTAATATATTTAGTGATTTTAGAGACTCACAATTCTGTTACACAAATCTAATTTTACTGTTATTTTTATTAAGACATTTAAAAACATACATATAAACTAGTAAGTTATTTTGAATTCAAAGAAAATTGAGGGGCCGGTGAGGTGGCACTAGAGGTAAGGTGTCTGCCTTGAAAGAGCTAGCCAAGGAAGTACTGCAGTTCAATTCCCCGGCAATCCATATAGTCCCCCCAAGCCAGGGGCAATTTCTGAGTGCTTAGCCAGGAGTAACCCCTGAGCATCAAATGTGTGTGGTTCAAAAGTCCCCCCCCCAAAAAAAAAAAGAAAGAAAAGAAAGAAAAGAAAATTGAACATACAAATGATTATAATGGCACAATGAATTGGGGCCACACTCTGATATTCAGGTGTTACTCCTGGCTCTGCATTTTGTTTCTTATTTTATTTGGGGGCCACTCTTGAGTGGTCAGGGGTTATTCCTGGCACTGAGCTCAGAAATTACTCCTGGTAGGCTCGAGAGACCACATAGGATGCTGGGGATCAAATACGGATTGGCCACGTGCATGGTAAATGCCCTACCCACTGTGCTATCACTCCAGCCCCTGGTTCTACACTCTGGAATCACTCCTAGAGGTGCTCAAGGGACCATATAGAATACTGGAGGTCAAACACAGGTCAGCTGTGTACAAAGCAGGATCCCTATGTGCTTTACTATTGCCCCAGCTCCACAATAAATATTTTTAAAGAAGATGAATGAATCTAAATAATTTATTTTCATTTATGTTGATGAAAATTAAGGACTAGCATTAGTTTAAGTATTACAGTTTATTGAGTTATATTATTACAAATCTAGCATATTCATATAATAAATACATAATAATGTTTTTGCATTCAGCTTCATTTCAATAAATGGGCAATAAGAAAAGTTAATGTCCACAACCTTCTAATGAGGGCATTTCATCTTTTTTTTTTTTTTTTTTTGGTTTTTCGGGCCACACCCATTTGATGCTCAGGGGTTACTCCTGGCTAAGTGCTCAGAAATTGACCCCTGGCTTGGGAGGACTATATGGGACTGGGTGGGGATCGAACTGTGGTCCTTCCTAGGCTAGCGCTTGCAAGGCAAACACCTTACCTCTAGCACAACCTCACCGGCCCCATGTATTTTATATTTATTTTAACTGTTCAACCAGGTACTGTTACTATTATGGACTTACAGTAGAACAGGCTTACAAATTAAACAAGTTGCCCAAAGCTCATACTTAATAAGTAATTGAATTAGGATTTGCATTGAATTCTGATTCTAAGCTCTTTTCACAAAAAATATACATGTTGTAATTTGGCAAGATAAAATAAAAATTTACTTAAAGAGTAACTTTATAAAATCTATCTAAAGGTCAAAGTTCTTTGGTTCTGTGTACTCATGCAAGAAAGTAGAAAAGATCATTCTCAGGATAATTGAAGAAAAAAAACTTTCACCTAAATTGACTAGGTTAGTTGATAAAAAAAAATGCCCATATTATTCACTTGGCTGTTCTTATGACAACATAATCTTAAAATGAAGAACTAAATTGTACAGTTGATTTTATATATATATAATGCTAAGAACAATTGATTGAATTAAACCTGTCAATAATTCAGGTTTGAGATTAAACTGAATTTTTGAAATAAAGTAGTCAAAGATAAAATTTTGATCAGTATTTTTCTTTTTCTGTGTGTGTGTGTGTGTGTGTGTGTGTGTGTGTGTGTGTGTGTGTGTGTGCCTTTAAGTCACACCCAACAATGCTGAGAGGTTATTCCTGCCAGTTTTCATCGCACCATATGGAGTATAGGGTATCAAACACCTGGCTTAGCCACATGCAAGGCAAGCATACTATCCACTGTACTATCATTCAGGCCTTTAGTCATCAGTATTTTTTTCATTCTCATATGTAACTTCTAACTTTAAAATTCATGTTGTTTCCCTACATCACACTAATATTAAATGTTCTTCCTTTATTTTCTTTTTTTTGGGGGGGGGTTGTTTTTTTTTTGTTTTTTTGTTTTTTGTTTTTTTGGTGCTCAGGGGTTACTCCTGGCTGTCTGCTCAGAAGTAGCTCCTGGCAGGCATGGGGGACTGTATGGGACACCAGGATTCGAACCAACCACCTTTGGTCCTGGATCGGCTGCTTGCAAAGCAAATGTCGCTGTGCTATCTCTCCGGGACCATTTTCATATTTTCTAATCATCAAAACATCTCTCAGGCCCCAACTTTCCTAATTATCTAGATTAATTTGTAATCACTTCTCATAAATTAGGGAAACAGACAATTTTCCTTCAGTTTTTTAAGATCATCAACAATTCTTATCAGTTCTCCCTTTCACAATAAAAGCAGTACATAGAATCTTTCTCCAGCATCAAAACTCACTGACTACCTGCCATATCTCTACTGCTTTGAGGCCTAGACAGTTTTTACTTGTAATGGACTCCAGTGGTGAGGCTGAGCCCACCAAGTTTATCCAAGATAAATTCTATATTATGATTTGTAAACATAATTAAATGTCTTAAATACTAAAGTTATTAATTTTTTAAAAACAGCTTTTTTACACATTCAGGAATTCTAAGAAAGATCTCTTCTTTAGGAGAGTTTTTCTACCTATCTCATGAGTAACTTTATTGATTATAGATGTAAAAGAGCAAGTTACAGTTAAATAGAAAATGGTGTCACATCAGGGGGAAGCCAATAAAGTTCCTGTGACTTTTTTTTTTTTTTGGTTTTTGGGCCACACCCGGCGGTGCTCAGGGGTTACTCCTGGCTGTCTGCTCAGAAATAGCTCCTGGCAGGCACGGGGGACCATGTGGGACACCGGGATTCGAACCAACCACCTTTGGTCCTGGATAGGCTGCTTGCAAGGCAAACGCCGCTGTGCTATCTCTCCGGGCCCTCCTGTGACTTCTAATACCAATGAAAACATGGTCACCTTAAAAGTGGAAATGCTAGTGTTACAGCTCTTTTAAAATTTGTCCAGCAGGCTTTCTGGTCTCCACCGGAAGCCCCCCCCCAAAAAAAAAAAAAGTGAAAATGCTAAGGGTGGAAATGCTGGAGGTTTGGAAGGAAGAAGGTATGAATAAAATAAAGGAATCATAGTAGTATTACTGGATAACAGAACTAAGGGAGGCCACAGAAAAAAGAAAAGATCTGGACGGGTACCTGCTCACCACTAAATTTCAAAGAAAATAAGAGAAGACTCAGGTGAGTTCCTGCTTCTGGGATAGTTACCCTATCCCGAAAGGTGGCTTTTAAGCTACATCAGTCCTTCTCAGAATGAGTGATAGCATTTTCTGGGGTGCTGGGAACATTCATTTGGGGGAGGGAGCACTTTCTGTTTTTTCACTTAAAGAAGGTAAACACCATGGATACATTGAGTATGTTTTTCTGAAAAGAAAGTACTAAGCACATTTTTTCTGAAAAGGGCCAAATAAGTTTAAAACCTTTAGCCCACACTTACTTTAATGTGATCAGTTAGGGCTGGGAATTAACACCTGTCACCCTCAATCTTCGGGAAGCTGTAGAATGCAGGATAGGGTAAAACTTAGTTCCTTCTAGTCCAAGAAAAAGTTGGAAATTAAGAAAAAAAAAGTTGGAAATTAGCGTAGACCTCCCCAAAATAGGTTTTTGTCTTTGTTGCAGAAAGACTTCAAGAATAAGACAGTGTAGATAACAGTGGAAAGATTTATTGATGAAGCAGTACTCTCCCAAAATGTGGCTGCAGGTACTGTCACAGGACAATGCATAAAATTTGAAGTTTCTTTAAGCAGTCAAAGAGAAAAACTAGGTAAAAGGGATTGGACATGAGTAGCATGATTATGGTGGTTTTAAGGTAACCTATGTATACATGAACCACATTAACTGCATTAATCATTATCATCTACTTATGCATATAAGCACTACATAAATTAATATATATTTGAGGGAAAATGAAAAAAGTAAAACAGGATCAAGGTTCTAATCACTGAAGATGTTCTATCAGCTGTCCAGGCTGGTTTTACAAAGTCCTATCTTCATCAGAAATTTGCCCACAAGACTACCCAAGTTGCGGTCTCAAAAGCCTTTTTTTTTTTTCCTTTTTTCAGAAATATGAGATGTCTTTTTTTTCCTTCTAGTGCTTTTCTACACTGTCTCTCCTATAATGATAAAACTGCCAGGCAAAATTTAACTGATGTTATTGCTCAAAAACTTAAGAGAAGCAATCCTGTGATGATTATATCTAAGATCAGATATAAGATATATATGAAAGGTAGCAAACAGAGATGGAATGAACATGTCTGAAATGAAAAAGAAAAAAATTCATTCTAGTAGATAGGCAAAATTTCTGAGAAATAAGGGAGTTGTAACTAATTTTGTAGATGTGGTTGTATTAATAAATTTTGTATTTGACATGCAGCATTTGACAGATATTAGGACACCTGTCAATTAAGTTGAGCTGGGAAAAAAAGCAATATAACCTAGAGATGCAAACTGGAAAATCTTGGAGAAATGGACAATATAGTTATAAAATAAGATGTGTTCTCTAAAACCTCTGTCCCATAAGGTTCTAAAATGATTATACATAACATTTATAGAAAATAGATATCACCCTGAACATAGTGATTCACAGTAAGTATTTAATAACTGTTAGCTTTTATTGTTATTTGTGTTATTATAAAATGTAAATGCTACAATTCACTTTCTGAATCCAATGCTTGTTCTTACCCATACTACATTTAAACTAAAGATTAAACTGGTCATAAAAAACCATTTCATGTTTTCATATTCATTTTATCCTTTTAACAAGATTTTTGTTTAAAGGTCAACAGTTATTCTAGAATGTTACTGGTTAAACTAAAATCCTGTTATCTCAACTATTACTCTAGTGCAATGGATGCACTATGCATAACACATAAAAACAAGTCAAAAACAATCTGACATTATTTTTATCTAAATGTGTAAATGTTCTCTCTATATTTTGGCATAAAAATCTTAGACATGTTGTTGTGACATAGTCAAAGCTCTCAGCTTTCCATTCTGAGAGGCATTTGAATATTTTCTAGTAACTCATGAGGGTCATTAGTAGCAATGCATAAGGATACATAAAATTATACTTGCTGTGGTCATCTTAAGAAGTGTCACAGGCAGCCAAACATGTTTTATTCTGCATTCCTCTGGTTGGGTAAGAACCACTGAGTCATTATTTCTGAAAGGCATGAAATTGAGAATTTGGGATGCCCAAGCTTGCTGTGACATCACAATTTAACCCCCCCTGAGCATGAGCAGCTTGAGCCCATTCCTGCAGTGCCAGGTGGCTTCCATCACCAGAGCAGCTCCCTCCTGCATGATCTGCGGCCATCCTACTCACAGACCCCAGCTTCTGCGGGTGATGTCCTGCAGCCCAAGACTCTAGTGTAAACAGTCCCATAAGCTTCTGTGCACGGAATTTATTTTCCCCCACAGCCCAGTTGGGGGCAGATGCTTGTCTGCTTTGGGGACACGATTTCTGCTTTAACTTGGAGGTATTGTTTCAGATTTGAGAATATATGTGAAACACATGGAATTCAGTACATTCGTGAGGCAGATTCTTGCTTCTCTCATCTTGGTAAATTTGGACATGGTGTCACCATGTGTGTAAATTAACACATGCATTTGACTGATTCCTGTTTTCGACTTTCTAAAAAGCAATAATATGGAAAAATATCTTGCCATTAATCCTTCAACATTTCAGAATTTGCATGTGAACTATTTTAACATGGAGCATTACCATTTTCTCATGGGAGGAAAGGAAGGCCTCTATAGCATTCCATTTAGAAGCAAGTTCTAGAAAACATTGTCACTCCTTCGTGTACACTTCAGACACATATTCAGAGCTAGAGAGATAGCACAGAGGTAAGGTGTTTGCCTTGCACACAGCTGACCCAGGACTGACAGCAGTTCGAATCCCAGCATCCCATATGGTCCCCTGTGCCTGCCAGGAGCAATTTCTGAACATAATGCCAAAAGTAACCCCTGAGCGCCACTGGTTATGACCCAAAAACAAACAAACAAACAAAAAAAAAGAAACAAATTCACTCCACCAGATCCAGTGTGTACACCGTTTGCATAAAGTCTGTTTTATTATTCTTATCTCTGAATGATAATGAAGATGAGGATATGATTGTAATGAATAGAGTTGATTGTCTAATGAGGGGGAAAAGTATCATAAAAGTATGTAGGTTTTCGGCATGCATACCTGGTTTACACAATGCACCAAGTTCCATCCCCAGTACCACATGATCAGAACTCCCTGTGCCTAATGGCCCCCAAGTTCTGCCAGGTGCAGACCAGCTGGAATAGTACATGGAACTATCAAGACCACATAAAAAGTAAATATCAGGGAGCTCATTACCTTAAAAAAATCCATGTGGTTTACTAAAACAACATGAAATTCTGAGTTTAAGTATGGCAAGATAGAAATTTCATGACTCAGTTTTTCATAGAAATAACAACTAAGTAATCTAATTTTAGTCATCAGAACTATGAGTGGGAGATTTTTAGTCTCTAGAAAAGATAATTGTTGAATTGCTAAAAATTAAACTAATTGGTGTCAGAGCAATAATACAATTAGTAGAATACATGCAGCTGACCTGGTTTCCATCCCTGGCACCCCATATGGTCCTGAAAATAGCATTGCCAGGAGTGGTCCCTGAATGTAGAGACAGGAGTAAGCTCTGTGTACTGCTGGTGTGATCCAAAAGCCAGTAAATAAATAAAATTTGAGTCAATTAAATTCTTCTATGTGGGTCTTCCAGTATCTGAATATACACCTCTAAAAATACACCTCTAGAAAATTAGGGGGCTAGAGAAATAGTACAGCAGATAGTGTTTGATTTACATGCAGCCAAGCCAGTGATTTCTCAATGCAGAACAGGAGTTAGCCTGGGCACCTCCAGATATTTCTCAAACCCAAATAAATAAAAGTAAAAGGTAATTTTAAAAAGTTATTTTGCCTACATGCCTAAGATAATCCATTGCTTTAAACTTGTAACTAGTCTCAGTTATTATTATTCAAGTTTAACTCAGAAAGTAGGTACACACATGCACTAAAGAAGTGTATAAAATTTTCAAATGAGGAGTATAAATAGTCTAATATATATTATACATATATATATATAATAAACTACCAGTACAGCCTGGTCTATAGAGATAATGACATTTTAATTCTTGTTATGCCACCAGGTTCAGAAAGACAAAATCAATGTCTTTATAGACACTGCAATGAAATAACTAAGTAACATGATGAATCATAAAAAGAGACTGTATTACTCTGCATGAATTTTAAAAGGGAACATTTACTACTCTTTTAAAAATAAATAATATAAAATAGTTTTGTGAATGAATAAAGAAGATAGAATTTAACAAAATGCTACTATTTGGGGGGGTTTGGTTTTGGGGCCACACTCGGTGACAGTCAAGGGTCACTCCTGATTATGCTCTCAGAAATCGCTCCTGGCTTGGGAGACCAGATGGGACGTCAGGAGATCGAACCACGGTTTTGTCCTTGTAGGTCAGCAGCGGGTAAGGCAAATGCCCTACTGCTGCGCCACCGCTCAGGCTCCGATAGAAACCACTTTGAAGAGACATAAAACCTGAGAGATGAAATAAATAGCGTAAAGTCTTTTTTTATTTATATATTTGTATTTTTAGGTCACACCCGTTGGTGTTCAGGGGTTGCTACTAGCTCTGCACTCAGAAATCGTTCCTGGCAGGCTCGGGGGACCATATGGGATGCCAGGATTTGAACCATGTTTAGTCCTGAATCAGCTGCGCTACCGCTGTGCTATCTCTCTGGCCCCTCATAAAGTCATTTTTTAACCATATCTCAATAAAGATAAAAACAGCACTAATAAAAACAAAAGACATCAAAATGCTCAATTGGCAATTAAGAACTGATAGTTTCTTCTGAATGACCTCTCTTAAATTCTGCTAATCAAACTTAAAATTTGATTGCACTGATTAGGCTGTTATGGCAGGAGGACCCATAAGTGTAACACTATTACTGCCTGAACTTTTCTGGTGGGGTCTCTTTTGCTAATCTACATGAATATTTTTTAAAACAAAATACAAATTAGTGTTTTGAACTAGGAGTCTTAAAATTCTTAGAAAAGGAAGGTTAGGGTGGGGAAGGAGGGAAAGAAATAAAAGAAAAAAAAGAAAAAAGGAAGAGAATGAGAACTAGCCTAAAATACTAAATAAGAAGGGCTCTATCCCTTTCACACATACTTTTACTGAGCTCCCATTATAAATACTTTTCAAATTCGCAGTGTTTTCTCTGATGAACTCTATAAATTATCTTGCCACCACTGACCTTCTTAGAAACCTAAAAAGCAGTTAAATCCTGTTAAACAAAGTAATCTCACCATCAAACACTGAAAAACAGGAAGTCACTATTTTCTATAAGCATATCCACTTTGTTCATGTCAACAATTATTCATTCATCTTCACCCAGAGAAGTCAACCATATTTATCATCAATTTACTGCACATACATTTAATAAAATCTCTGTGTTGATATCTCTAGCTATTGGGGATGGAGTGATCACACACACACACACACACACACACACACACACATGCGCCAAAGACTTAACTATCATAATGTTTATATGACAGCAAAAACATATGATGTGTAAATATGTATTTAATTAACTAAACATGATAAGCCTGTCCCTAAAATTAGCTTCCTTTCAAGAAAAATTACATTATAAAAAAATGCCACTGACCTTTTCACTAAAGCTTGCCCAAATTCCTACTTTCACAAAACTATTTGTAAAGTAATAACTGATTATCATTTGATTACATGATGTATAATCACAAAGTAAAACTGAAAACCTACTCGCTTAGCGAGACTGGAGAAAAGAATTCTTTGCCTAAAGAGCGTACAAACTTTTGAAATATGATCAGTTAACTTTATAACTAAAATATAAAGTGCCTAGAGAAACAAATGGTCCATTTTACTCAAAAAATGTATTAAGACTTGTGACAGTTATTATATAGCAGTATAATCCCCCTTGAGAAAATTATGAGGGCTTCCTACTACCCCCAGCCCAAAAAGAAAGTCAATTTGCAAATATTGGTAATTTAACTATGACCTATTTGTATAGCATAATTCCCCAGATATTCAGTTTACAAAGGGACCTACTTGTTGGACCTACAAGTTGGAGCCAGTCCTTGAAAACTTGAAGAGAGAAATCCTGTGGGGTTTAAGTAGAAGGGAGAGAGATAGAATCTAATCCTTCACTGTACCCTGGCTGCCTGCCAAAGTGCTCCAGAGGAATTTGGAGCACAGACCTTGGAATGCAGCCCCATCTGGGGAAGTTGTCTGGTGACAGAGGAAGCTTGGGGAGGGCGGGAGAGCTGCCAGTGCTCCAAGCACAGCGCCTGCTTACTGAAGGAAACCTTGCCTTGCAGCCCGAGTGGTGAGTACAAACACTACAGGTTGACTCTAATGCTCCCTGCTTTAGACTCTGTGAGAAAGGAAATGAAAAATGGTTCATCTTTTCCACAGCAATATAAGCAAATAATTTATCTTAATTATTTTGAGATTGCAATATGTTGCTTCATATGTCAAATGTACATTACAGAGCTATTAGCTTAAATGTCAGCATTAAACGATTCACTACTTAGCATTTCAGAAACAGAAGCAACAATAATGAATGCAAGTGTCAGAGTAGAGCAATCTGAATCTGAAGTTTCAATAATCAAGTTCTTTCTCCTTTGAATTTGGAGTAGCAGTTTTTATTCTTCAAGTTTTATTGTACAGAAACAAAACAAAATCCTAAAGGCCAAGAAATCAATAAAACAAAGTCCGTAAGCCAAATGTTTCTCTGATATTTGTTTATAAAGTTTTATTGGAAAAATGCCCTCATTCATTCCCTTACATATTGCCAATGCTTATAGTTTATTACAGCAGAGTTGATATTTTGTTTGTCTGTTTTGTTTTGGGGGGCTATACCTACAGTGGGTAGGTAGACAAGTGCCCTACCTACACACTGTACTATCTCTCAGCCATTATAAGAGAATTCAATAGTTGAAACAAAGGCCATCAGGCTTACAAGAAATAAAATTGTCATCATTTTGTCCTCTAGTTTATAAACTGTATATAATTTTTATAAAATATGTGTAAATTTTATATACATAAATATAAATAGTTTGCGAAGAAAATCCAAGTACTACACTGGTTCTAAAATTCAGGTTTTGTTGAAGAACCCCTTGAGTAGTCAACAAAGTTCTGACTTTGTTTGATAATTATCAAACTATTCAAGATCAGAGATAAAAACAAACAAATATTAGAGAAAACACTGCCAAATTTCCCATAAAGGTAAAAAATAAAACTGTTTCTAGTAAATGTACAAGAAAACATAATTCCAAGAACACTCAAATGATGTTTACTTTAGAGATAAGATTTAATTTTGAGTACTTTTATCAGTTTTATGAACAGACTACATAATGTAAAAAAAAATTAGTGAACTTGAAGACAGAAAAGCAGAAATTATCCGAAATAAAGCCTTTATGTTCTCCCTTGAACACCTACATTTACTTTCTTGCTCTTTCAAGTCTTATCTCCTCTTGGGAAGCCCATATTCTATTGAATATGTATTTCTTCTCTTTTTCTACTATCATGTCTTTATAAATAAATTTCATTCCATAAAAATAATCTTGCCTCACAAAAAAAAAAAAGAAGTCCCTCAAGGGAAAAATATTTAAACAATTAAAAATATTGGCACTTCTATATTCAAATTAGCATTGTTTATATTAGAATTATTCAAAATAGCTAAAGTATGAAACCTTAAATATTCATGAATAACTGACTATAAAGAGATTATAGGGGCCGGGCGGTGGCGCTGGAGGTAAGGTGCCTGCCTTACCTGCGCTAGCCTAGGAGACGGACCGCGGTTCGATCCCCCGGCGTCCCATATGGTCCCCCAAGCCAGGAGCGACTTCTGAGCGCATAGCCAGGAGTAACCCCTGAGCGTTACCGGGTGTGGCCCAAAAACCAAAAAAAATAAATAAATAAATAAAGAGATTATGATATATAAAATATGCAATATTTATTCACTGCTTTTCGTTTTTATGAAATGAACTTGAGTGATTTGGGAAAAATGGATGAATATGAAATGATTATCTTAAGTGAAATAAGGAAGTGAAAGATAATTACTATATGGTTCCACAAATATAGAGAGAAAAATAATACAAAAAATTTTCTGACAAAAACAAACAAACAAAATGAGTTTTTACTTAGTGAAAAACTATAGTGGTTATAAAATGGGAGATAGGATCTAAGAAATGCAATGAGTGGCAGTTTTTTTGGTGTGACTAGAAGTTTGCTGGTGGTGGGAGTGGTGAATTATATAGGTGTGTGTGTTTGTATGCTCTTAAATTATGTGCCTCAAATTCTATAATACTTCAACCAAACACATATTAATTATAAAAGGGGAAATATTATGTAATAAAAAATAAGCACGAAGGGATCAGTAAATTATGGAACACACATGTATCATTTTGTTTTTATTTTTTGGGTCACACTCAGCAGCACTCAGGGGTTACTCTTGGCTCTGAGCTCTGGCAGGCATGGGGGGCCATATGGGATGTCGGGATTCGAACCACCATCCATCCTGAATCGGCTGCATACAAAACTAGCACCCCACCACTGTGCTACCTCTCTGGGCAACACATTTATCATTGAAGTCTTTAAAGAGGAGAAGAAAGAAGAAAACAAAAATATTTGGAAAAAAAATAGGGAGCCAGGGACATGATTCAGTGATACAGCACACACCTTGAATATATGACCTTTATTTTGGGAAGGAAGGAAGGAAGGAAGGAAGGAAGGAAGAAGGAAGGAAGAAGGAAGGAAGGAAGGAAGGAAGGAAGGGAAGGAAGGAAGAAGGAAGAAGGAAGGAAGGAAGGAAGGAAGGAAGGAAGGAAGGAAGGAAGGAAGGAAGGAAGGAAGGAAAGGAGGGAGGGAGGGAGGGAGAATAAAAGAGGAAAGGAGGGAGGAAGGAAGGAGAAAAGAGAAGAAGGGAGGGAGGGAGGAGGAAAGAGAGGAGGGGAGGGAGGAAGGGAGGGAGGGAAGGGAAGGCGGGAGGAGGAAGGGAGGACCCAAGAAAGAAAGGAAGGAAGAAGAGACCAGAGAAAGAGGAGCGAGAGGAAAGAGGAGGGAGAGAAAAGAAAGGGATGAAGATATAAAAACAGTTCAGTGTCAAAGTGAGTATGAGACTTTGCAAGTATGAGGCCAAGAGTTTGATGTCTGACAACACTACAATTTGAGATCCTTTAAGCCAATACCGAGTATGTAAGCTCCAGCTCCACAACCAAGTATGTATGTGTGACCTTTGGCCATGAAAACAATAAAAAGGGAAGGGAAGGAGACAGTCTAAAAAGGAGGGAAGGAAAAGGAGTAAACATAAAAATGTTATCACCTTTGGAGTTCTTTACTGAAGTGGATACAAAATCTCTTGAAAACTCTCAAGCAATTCTCTGTTCATAATCTCTGTCCTGACCCAGCTTCATTGATTTACATGATCACAACCGCCTGGAATATAAGATTTCTGAGTGCTTTAAATAGAGATCTAAACCCTGGAAAATATTCCACAGTGATGTGCATGAACTTAGACTAAATCAAAGACATCTAATAGAATCCTCAACCTCTCTCACTTCAAATTCTTTCCAAAACTTGGTCTTTTAATCTTGAACCATCTTACTGGACATGGTTATTTGTAGCAACAACCCTGTTCCAGTCTACGGTTATATTCTCAGCAGCAACTAAAATACCACAGTACCCAACTACAGGCTTATAATTTCAACTGTTGTGTCTGAGAGGTTAAAGATTTATGGTTCCTGGCCCAGACAACCCTTCAGGAGCTCCATAGTTAAGGACTTATTAAACTGGTTTCAAAGCACAAACTCCAGGTAATTTACACACCAGAAACTCCAGGGTGGAAAGGTCCCAGCTGCTGGTATAAATGCATGAATAAAGTACATGAATAACTGTACCTTTTAGGGAAAAAAAACAAAGCTTTATTAAAGAAAGAAATAAAATACTACACTGTTCATAATAAATTCAGGATGCATTTAAATGGAACAAATGTGTAAGCCCACAAGCAAGATATTTATTTGTGACACATTGAGATGGATTCAAATATAGATACAAATACAACTTGCATTACAGTGGTACTGATAGAGATCAGGATTTATGTAGATCTGAAATTAGAAAGAAATGTAAAGATCGCAATGTCTGCTTTCCATTGGATGTACAATTCTCTTCTTCAGTATCTTAATTTGGATGTCAGTGCTTCTAATGATAGAGCTTGTGCTATTTTAAAATCAGTTCCTTTTTTTCAGGCAACTGAAACTTATAGAAAGTTAATCATTGTGGCTAAGTTTAAATCTGCTTCATATTTTCTACCCATTGGCCTTAGATCAATCAACTGAAGCTGAAATGTCTGTTCTATGTGTGGGGAAGGAGGAAGCACTCTAGTGGAAAGAAAATAAAAATAAAGGGTATGTTATGAAGCAGAATAATCTCTGGGTAAACTAATAATTAATAGGCTATGAACTAATTTTGAGGAGTTACTTTTAAAAAATAATAACCAAAAAAAATGTGCTTCATTTAGTTGTATTATGTCCCGTCTAGGGTCCTGATCTAATCAATAAAATTAAGTGATTTAACTAGTCTAAGGAGCTCAGATTCTTACAAGAAAAAGAAAATAAGCCTCAGTAAGCAAATGATAATAACAGTGCTTGAAACTAAAATTTAGTTCAAACAATGCTTGAACTGAAGAGCTACTGCTCCTCTAAAGGAAATGACATTCCACTGAAAATCATCTCACTGACACCCAGATACATCCACACCATCTGGCTCCAAGGCTGCTGGTTTTTTTCCTTCAGCTAAATGAATTTCCAACCTTCCGATCATGTGTCTTCCACCTATAATATCGACAATGTTATGATAAACTAAACCCTCACTCCTTATTGGATTTTCTGAGCATCGTGTTGTTTGCAATTTACCTGCCCTGTGTTTTCTTTTAGAAATTTGGTGAAATCATTCTTAGTTCTTTTGTCATTCTTTGTGCCTTTGTGCTCAAGCTTACTTCTCTATACCTGTGAAATTTTCCTCCCATTATAATCTAAAAAGCAGGCAGCCTCTGTTTTTTCCAGGGAGTTCTAGGAAGTGTCTACTTAACCCATAGACATAGAATTATGACATTCCAGAAATGACCCATGACAGTAGGACAAATACTTTGAGGCAATGTTGTAGTACTTGAGTGTCCTGCAAATCTATAAAAATCTTAACAAGATCTCAGTGCCTTGTAAAATTATGTACGTGCTTCCCAAGTTTTTTTTTAAACTGGTATCAAATTTTAAACTGAGACATATAAAAATACTTCTGCTGGTCTTGGGCTTGGATTGAGATGTAACAAGCTATCCAAATGCTTGTGACTATGGCCACAGTTATTAGTTAAATGCAGCTACACAGGAAGAAAAAAAAAGCTACACTTTAGGAAATCAAGTCACAAGGAATGTTTCTTCCTATTGGCAATTTGACATTTTGCAAAAAAAATAAATAATTTATTGAGTTCTAGTTCTTTTCATAAAATAAAAAGATTGGGGGCCGGCGCAGTGGCGCTAGAGGTAAGGTGTCTGCCTTGCCCGCACTAGCCTAGGACAGACGGCGGTTCGATTCCCCGGCTTCCCACATGGCCCCCCAAGCCAGGAGCGACTTCTGAGCACATAGCCAGGAGTAACCCCTGAACGTCACCGGATGTGGCCCGAAAACCAAAATAAAATAAAATAAAATAAAATAAAATAAAATAAAAGGATTGATGCATACTTTGTTTAATTTACAGAACTACTATAAGAATACAAATTGAGGTGTTGTGAAGATAACTGGAAGGACTGGAGCACATGATTTGCATACTAGAAATATGGATTCATTTCCACACCTTACAGTTTCCCGAAACACCTTGAAAAGAAGTCCAGACACTGTACTGGGAGTAGACCCTGAGTACTGCCAGGTGTGGCCTAAAAACAAAAAAAATTTTTTTTAATTACAAATAAAATTTAGATAGTACATTTAACTTGTAAAATATAACAAATTATATGTGGTAATATTCTCCTTTTTTATACAGTGAACATTAAATGCAGTTTTTATTTATTGGTTTATGAGCCACATCCAGTGTTGCTCAGGGCTTACTCCTGGTTCTGTCTTTTGGAATCATTCCTGACTGTGCTCAGGGCACAATATCTATTTAAAGTTAGTGTACTTGAACTCTACTTTGGAAAGGATGGAGTAATTTGTGAAAGTAATTTGTGAAATGCTTCCCTCGCATTTATCGGTAGATAAAAATGTTTTAAATATATTATATTAGTAAAGAAGAAGTAATAGAGATCATAAAACAATAAAGAAAATCTAAGAAATTTAATAGATAACAATAAGAGGAATAAATCCAATTATAGAAATTTCAGGAGAGTGGAGAACACTGTTGGAAGAGATAATACCTGAGAACTTCCCCCAGTCTGAGGAGGGAGTCCTCTGTTCCAGAAAACTAAGAGTGACAACCAAAATAAAACCAAACAGAACTACACTAAATCAAAACTACACTAAATCAGAAGAGGAGTGAGGCACTCAATGTGGCAGATAGAAGCAAAGCCTCAAATTCAAGGAAAATAGCACAAAATTTCTATCAGATTTCCCAATGAAACTCTACACACAAAAAGAGATTGGGATGATATAGTCACAATTGTGAAAGAAAAGAATTGCAACTAAGAATCCTCTACCCTGTAAGACTATCACTCAGAAATAAGAGAATGATAATAGTCTCAGACAAATGTGCTCATAATGACTTTAGAAAATATTGAAAACAAAATAGAGTAAACAAACTAAAGTTTCTGCAATTGAATTTATTGATTCTAGACTCAAGCCACGTATTAGAAATCTTGTTATAGAAAAGAGAAAACAGAGACACATTTAGCACTTGTATGGTTCTGGTGGACAAATTGGAAACAAGAGAAGTTACTAACACATTTTCATTTTTACCTCTAGGGACACTTGGCCTTGCAAAAGTAGGTAAAGGGGCTTACATATTGAAAAAAGAAGGAGGTTCCCTGCTCTTTCTCTGGGCTAGGGAAATACATTCTAGGGGGGAGAATTGCCTCAGGTACTCTGAATTCTTGATAGAAAGTTTTAACCCAGACCAAAATGCCAGGAAAACATCTAAAAAGTAAATAGCAATAGAGGGAGGACTTTTTCTCCAAAGTATTTTTACTTAGTCATTTTGCCTAGTACTATAATTCTCAACTAAAAGCTTCTAGCTGAAAAAAATCATTCATTCGGAACATCATAAAAGGATCCTGTTATCCCACTGGTATGCACTTGGCTTGATCTGGATCTGCAAGGACTTGTTGGCACTGAGTCAGAATTCCTCCTATCAGGGGTATATAACTATTTACAGGGTCAAAACTTGCTTAACCTGAACTGCATATAAGTTGTAGCAACTTAAAACAATTATAGAGACAGAAAAATTTATTTCTCCACTAAAACTTTCCACTCTGAAAAACATGCATGAAAGGGATTTCTATCCTAATATAGATTCCCATGCAATTGTTTTTCCAGAAAATGCTTTATGCATCTTTAAGTGAAAATATGTCTGTGTTACCACGAAAACAGATCCACAAGAATATTCTCAGACTTAATGAGTATATGAGCCATTTTTCACCACATGGCACAAAAGCCATATTTCTTTCGTTGGTCACATTCTAGCGTAGAACAAAATGTAAATAAATGCGGGGTTGACTCGGCTGCCTCATACATTGTAGAATCTGTATTCTATTAACAGGGTCACAGTCAGGATTTTTGCAATTAAAATTCGATTGACCCATCTCTTTTGCTTCCAAAGCTGAGGAAGATTATTTACTGGATCATAAATTTAAAGGTCATCAGTTCTAAGACTGTACAAAAGAGCCAAGAGTGGTTAGAAATTCCCTCAAAACAAGCCCAACTCCAAAAAGATCAGGAGCAAACAAGTAAGAATAAGCATGAGGCTTATTCTTTCATCATTAAATAAAAATACAATTCTACTTTCACAATCATGTTTGTTCTGAAATCTTGAATTGTTTAAAGCACAACGCCGGGAAGATGTAAATATAATTAGTAAACACACAGTTGTCCATCACAATGTAATCTGTGTGGGGTTTTTTTCCATTACAAAAACTGTAGTTTAGACACTGAATGCCAGAAATCATAATTCTTCACTAGAGTTGCTACAGGGATAAATCTGTGGAAATGCATTCCTTAATCTGTCTTTCATTAGCAGAGTTTATTAACGGATTTTATAAACAGCAGTTATAAACTTGTTTACTGATTCCTCACCCTCCCCTTTGTATGTAGAAGGATCAATTACCTGTGTCCACCATTTGCAAAACTTACAAATGTCAAGTCTAAAAGTCAAGCCTTATTTGAAAAAAAAAAGACACACTATGTAAAATTTTCCCAAAGGTTTCAGGAGCTTAATTTTTTTTTAAAAAAGGCAAAATCAAACACATGCAAATATTTTAATTTTCCCTTTAGTCCGAACAAATGCCATTAGCATGCCTGCTGTCTGGAGATTTGACACTTCTTAAGATCTGGGGAAGTGCAAATTGTAAGGACTTCGTTTGCTGAATGTTTGCATATCATCTTCTTAACATTAGAAAAATAAATTGGATAACTTCCAGATAATATTCCTAGGTTGTAGGGTGGGTTTGAGATTATAGATCAATAGTTCAATGTATACTTCCCATATCTGAGCACCTGGCTTCAATCCTCAGGATTAAATACAAACAAACAAAACAAATAGACAAAAATAACTAGCCACAATAGATCATGGCCTTTGAAAACAAGTGAAAGCTAAAAAGAAATTATGGTACCCCAAGCCCCGCCAGGAGTCATCTCTGAGCAAAGAAACAATAAAAGCCCTGAGCATAGCTGGATATGACCCCCCAAAAACACCCAAAATAAAATAAATAATGGTGTATCTCTTTGAGAGCCGAAAGATAATATAACAGGTAGGAAACTTGCCTTTCATGTGGCCGATCCATGTTCAATTCACATATAATCCCTGAGCACAGGCCTGGGCTAAGAACTGGGCACTGCTTGTTACTGCCCCCTCCCCCCTGTCCCATAAAAAAAAATAACTTCATGCTAATAAGATTTCATATAGATCTCTATTTAGTATATTCATAATCAATCTACAATTTAAAGCATACTTTCGTCTGGCATACACATTGAGTTTGTATTAAGCTCCTCAGTAAATTTTAAAATATAATCAAAAGTATCTTGAGATAGAATCATATACATGAAAAACTATCAATAATAGTATTTCAAGCCAAAAATAAACAAATAAATAATTTCTAAATAATCGTGATTTAGACTCTGCCTAATTGATTCATCTAGTGACAATTAATCTTAGAAAATTTAAGACTAATTCTAGATGTACTTTATTTTTTAAATAGGAAGCTGATATAAATTTTCCCTTTGGAACAGTCTTTCTGGGTTTATAACTTATGTTAAAATATAGTATTTTGCAATCTTTCAGATGAAGGATTTTTTTCAAGGAATAATTTTTTATACAATTGAACAGTTGTGTTCTAACAAAAGTTAATTATAAACAAATGTAAATTATACTTAACATATTTCTTTTTCATTTCAGACAACGGAACAATTTATATACCCTTTAAAGTGAGTTGCTAATTTTAAATGAATAGTGAGGTTTATTAGTTGTTTGAAGTAATAGAAATACCAAGCTCTTGTTTACTGTTACAGTTAATGATTGATTTTCTAACCCTGACAAATAAAATCTTAATTTTTTTTTCTTTCTTCTTGTTCTAGTATCCAAATTTTCTTTGGTCTTCAACTTTGAAGTGGTTGTTTTATAAAACCAAGTAAAAATGCACAAGTATTGAACCTCTTTTCTAGCAGATTTCTTTTGTTGTCCATAGGACAATCCATTCTTATCCTTCATTTACTCTAATAAACTCAGACAGGTGGCTAGTCTTCTCAAAGGACTTGCTTTAAAAATATAACGGAGCCTGTGTCAACACATATCAAATGAAGTGGAGAATTAAGCTACCTTTTGTTGAACTCAATTCGTGTGGGTGGCCAATCTCAATTATTAGGAGGAAGAGAAAAAGAATATTTTCTACAAAGGCCATTAAGACTTTGCCTGAGTTAGACAGATGAGGAGTGAAAATGCTGACTTACAGAGCAAAATAAGGCCTGCTGTCTATTTTCATAAAGTATTATTAGAACATAGGCATGTTCATTTATTGCATATTGTTTAAGCTTTTTTTCCTGTTACAATATCATAGATAAGTACTTGTTTTGAAAACCAAATTGCCTGTGAAGCCTAAATATTTTCTGTCTGGACTTTTACAGGAAAAGTTTGCAAACTTCCTGGTAAGTTTTTCAACTTTACTTCATTATTGCTTGCAAAGAAGCAACCAAAAATGGGGAAGTAACCCTGGGTAGCCCAAAGTACAATTGTGCTTTTTTTTAATCTCTAGAAACTTCTATGCATCTTTTTTTTTTAATGCAGATGTAAGTAGTTTTATTCAGAACTATGCATTATTATGGACTCCAGATTTTATATAGTCTCCAAGGACATGCAAAAACCTTCCTGTGAATTGCATCTTACATGGTTAAAGGCATTTGTGAATTTGATATCTGTGGCTTTCTCTTTAATTGCTGTAGGGATTTGAATTGAAGGTAAATTAAAATTCTAAGTTCTGATCACTTTGCAAACTTGTCATTATGCATGCTATAGGCAAGTTAGTAGATTTAGTTATGTCAATGATTGCAAAAAGATGCATTATTGCTGCATTATAATGCATAAACAGGTTTTATGTTCTTCTGCATAATATTAGAAACTCAAATTTATGGAGTCACAGAGCTGTGATCATCATCCAGTTTTTAAATAAGGAAGCAATTGGTGATTTATATCACACATAAAGAACTTTCCTTGTCAAGGTGCTTGCTGATCCATGGCATGTAATTTGGATAAATGACACAAACCATTGATAGGGTCATTAGGAATTATCTAAATTTCCAGATTTGTAAAAATGTTTTTTACTGTTGTTTATCCCATGTGGTATTTACATTGTCTCAACAAATTTTGGCTGTTTAGGAAATACATTTGAAATCTTTATATCAGAACCTTTTAAATTGCTGTATATGTATTATAGTATAGCAATGTACACCAGCAGATGTTGCCATTATAATAGAATAATACAGCAGAAGTGATGAGTCTCCTAATTGTAAAACACAGATTTCATCTATAAAAAAAATAACTTTGTTTCCTCCACCTCCAAAATAAACCTGATCCAACTTCTATAACCAAATTTCAATTTGTAGAAAATACAGAGAGCAAAGGAAAATGTTAAATCACTTGATGTGCTGAAAGTTCCAAAGTACTTTGTTGAGGGAAACTCCAGAGGGTAATGTCACAGAGTCATGACGATATAAATTTCAAGGAAAACGAGTGAGTTGAAGTGGAAAATGCAGATTGATAAAGACTTAACCATATGTGTGGATGTTTTTACCTTACTTGGGCAAAAACTCATAGTTCAAAATTTATTTGTGATATTTAGAAGGAAAATCAAAATTTGAGCCTAGACAGGATGTAGGTTATTATTAATTTGTACGTACCATAAAGTCTTCTAGCTGTACTTTTAAAAATAGCATTCTTGTCTTTAGGGATGTATTAAATTTTTTTTAATATGTAGTGATATGGTATTTAGGATTAGCTGAATAAAGGGAGAAAATGATCACAATGGTAAAAGATTTTAGAAAGAGAACAGGTTAAGATAAAACAAGTTTGTGTTGAGATAACAATGTTGTCACTGGATTGTGAGAATATTGTTTTGGTTTATTTTAAGTTGGGCTTACTTGCATAAATTTTAATATTTATAATAAACAAAATACAGAGGCTGGATGGATTGTATGCTGGGTAAAGAGCTTGCCTTGCATGAGCCTGCTGTGGCTGTGATCTTGAATCAAATTCTCAGTCCCCTGGGCAATTCCAGGGTAACTCCTGAGCACAGAGCCAGGAATAACACTGAGCACTGGTAGGTGCCCCACTTCCACAAATAAAACAATAGTCTCCGAATATTGCCAGGTGTGGCCCAAAACACAAACACATCAAAGTTTTTAAGAGCAATATACATAAATGATTTATTTCAATATGTAAAACCAGGTAGTCATGTTAACTTTTAAAAAAAGAAAAGCTAATTGGGCTGAGCCATAACACAGTGGTAGGGCATTTGCCTTGCACTCTGCTGACCCTGGACAAACCCAGGTTTGATCCCCAGCATCCCCTATGATCCCCTAAGCCTGTCAGGTGTCTCTTCAGAGCGCAGAGCTAAGAGTAACCCTGAACTCTGCAGAGTGTGGCCCAAAACAAAAACAAAAAAACACTAATTCATTCCTTGGTTAGCACTAATAAACAGGTTTGTAAAGTCTAAGAAGGTTTTTTAATAACGTCTGAGAAGTATTGATTGTATGTATCTGCTTATTTTCAGTATTTTTAAAATGTATTCTTAAAACTCAGAATCCTAGGACTGGAGAAGGCACTTGCTTTGCATGCAACTGATCTTATAGTTCCATCCAGTGTACTCCCATTCCCCCAATTCCCACCATAAGTGATCCCTAAGCAAAGTCCTGAATAACCTGATCTCACTAGATATGTCTCAAAAGCAAAGAAACAAAACGCCCTTAAAATTCTTCCATAATTCGGGCCCGGAGAGATAGCACAGTGGTGTTTGCCTTGCAAGCAGCTGATCCAGGACCAAAGGTGGTTGGTTCAAATCCTGGTGTCCCATATGGTCCTCCCGTGCCTGCCAGGAGCTATTTCTGAGCAGACAGCCAGGAGTAACCCCTGAGCACCGCCGGGTGTGGCCCAAAAACCAAAAAAAAAAAAAAAAAAGTCTTCCATAATTCTCCATAAATGGCTTTAAATAGCATTTTCTCTGGGACTACTGTGTATATGGCAGGTCAACCAAAGTCCTGTAGGACTGAGCGCCATCTCTTCCATCTCCAGTTCCTCCCTAGGAGAGGCGGCCTTTCTCTGACAACTCGTTTGCAAATCACCATCAAAAATATTCCTGGTTGGGCCAGAGTGACAGCACAGCGAGTAGGATGTTTGCCTGGTACAATGCAGATCTGAGTTCAAACCCCGGCATCCCATGAGGTCCCCAAGCCTATCAGGAGTAACTTCTGAGTGTAGAATCAAGAGTAACCGCTGAGCGCTGTCAGGTGTAGCCCAAAAACAACAACAACAACAACAACAAAAGAATTTCCTGGAGTTCGTGGCCTGTATCTCACATTTGGCATTTTTATTTTCTTTTTTAATTTTGTTTTGTTTTTTGTTTTGTTTTGTTTTGGGGTCTCACACAGCAGTGTTCAGCCGGCTACTCCTGGCTCTATGCTCAGAAATCGCTCCTGGCAGGCTAGGGGACCATATGAGATGCCGGGTTTGAACCACCGACCTTCTGCATGAAAGACAAACGCCTTACCTCCATGCTCTCTCCAGCCCCATTGGCATTTTTATTTTCAAGAGTATCAAACTTTTATTATCATTATTATTCTTTCAGTGTGCTTTTTATACATACTTCCAATGTGAGCTCACTATGTTTCTCCTGCAGTAATGATTGTACAATTGCTACCACATACAGTTATTGAATAAAGTTAATTTATATTCTGATTTATCACTCTGTCTCACACACAGGCACATAGAAATATCTTGCATTGATAACTCGACATGTATTCAATAGAGAGGTCTATTTTGTTTTTATTCTATCAGAAAAATTGTACTATGAAGAGTTTTGACAAATGCAAAAGCAAGATTTTTTTTTACCCAATTCTAAAACTTTTTAGTGCTAGGGATGTGGCTCAGTAGCTTGTACATATAGTGACCTGGGCTAGGTTTGTATCTCTTCATGGTCCTTCAAGCATAGCCAGAAGAAACCAGAAATAGCCCCAGAGCATAGCCAAGTGTGGCTTTAAGGTCAAAATAAATAAATAATAAGGTCAAAAATAATAAATGACATCAAAATAATAATAAATAAGGTAAAAATAAAAATAAATAATAACAAATAAGGTCAAAATAAAAATAAATAAATAATATTAAATAAGGTAAAAAATAATAAGGTCAAAATAAATAAAAATAAATAAATAAATAAAACCTAAATAACATGGATATAATTGCCATGGCATTTTCTGTCAAAATTTTTCTTTTGAGAGCATAACATTTGGACTTATCTCTTAATCTTAGTCATAACTTTCATTAAGTCTTAGACAATATTCTAGAAAAAATGCATACAAGTGAAAATTTAAAGACTTCTATGCTGGAACAAGCACCAGCTGGGTGGTCATCTGCCATTTCCTTCACCTTAACTTCACCTTAAGGGCAAATGCCCTGTCCTTATCTCTCATCTAAACTACTCAAGGAAGTCCTACTATTCTCTGGAATCTTCACCTTAATCCATCCTGCATAGCACGACTGAAGTGCTTTGTACTTTCCCTGTTTAAAACCTGCCTTTTACCTTCCATCCAACCTTTACATCAGTACCTCTGCCAGTTAAACCTCAATATCTCCACCCTCTTCCGAGCCACCCCACCTCAACATGCCATGCTGTCGCATACCTCTTGAAGTGAGAATTTCAGATCATTTTCTCTCTCTGGGCTACACAGCCACCAATCAACCCTACCCCCGCCCCAAACACACATGCACGCCTCCCTGCATGCACACAGGATCCACTTCACAGACACACAGTAATCCTTTAATTCTTTAATTCGTAGCTCAGAAATAACATCCTCCAGACTAGGAAATCTACACTGTCATCTGCAAATCATCACTTCCTACACTGTTGATGTGTCACACTATGTGATAATTTATTTGTTCAAATTCAGTCTACTTTATGAGCTTCTTCAACTCCAGCTGCATTTCCCTTGATATCTCTAGCACTGCAGTCCTCGTAGCACACAGTGAGGAGACTGGATGGATTGACTGATGGGTTCAACAAATTGTTGTTAAATGAACGAATAATGTGAACGAATAATGTGAATAATAATGAACAAATGTGGTAGCTGAGATAGCAAATGCCCAGCTAATAACACCTCCTATGGTCATTTAAATCAGTTATGTAATAACTGAATTTAGCATTTTATGCAAGACTGTCAGGCACAGGGGTGGGCTTCAAAATGAGATAAGTCATGATTAAAAACACTTTGGGAGAAAATGCGAACTAATGTACTCAGGTCTCTGTAATACAAAGCACAAAACCCTTCAAGGTCCTACTAAGAAAGATCTAAACAGGACCAGACAAATGACTAGACAGTCAGGTAGAGGAGCATACTTACATACTTACATTTGAATTTGAACCCTGGAACCACATGCCCTTCCTCACCATTATCAAGTGTAGGTCTGGAGGCCTTGAGCACCACCAAGGTGGCCCTTGTGATCCCCAATACTGCTAAACTAAGTAGCTTAGCATCTCTGCCTGAGCACTGAATCTACTGAGCGCTGACCGTTCTGAGCATTGAAACTTTTGACATAGTTGCCCAAGATCCTCAGATATTCCCTCTGGACATCCTAATCACATATTAGGAGGATCTTCACCATAATAAAAAAAAAAAAAATTCTACCAATTAAAGAAGAAATAAATAACTTCTTTTTGTTTCTTTTTGGGGGGGGCCCTTACCCAGTGGGTTACTTCTGGCTATGCTCTCAGAAATCGCTCCTGGCTTGGGGGACCATATGGGATGTCGGGGATCCAACTGTGGTCCATCCTGGGTCAGCTGCATTAAGGCAAATGCCTTACCACTATGCTATTGATCCACCCAGAAATAAAGAACTTATAGCAAACTTGTGTAATAAGGGAAAGGTTTAAACTAAATTGTTCTAAAACTACCAAATAAAGTTCATATCACTTTAATTTTTTATGTTGGGCACCATGGTTTCCAAACTGTCATCAGTGGGATTTTCTACAGGAACTATTTCCATCCCACATCCTAGCCAGGTATCCATGCCCCTCCAGCAATTTCCTCACCCCTCAACTAAGCCTACTGAAGATGGTTTCTGTTGCCTTTGGGCATTTGTTATTCCCCAGTTCTGTTTCTTCACATACCATATATGAGTGAGGACATGTTGTGTCTGTCCCCTCCTTCTGACTAACAGTCACTGAGCATGATATTCTCCAGGTCATCTGTGTGGCAATAAATTTAATGATTTTATTTTTTCATAGAGCCAAGTAGTATTCCATTGAATATATAGGTACCATAATTTCTTTATCTGTCCATCTGGTCTTGAACACAAATTGTTTCCAGATTTTGGCTTTTGTGACTAGTATGTAAGGCAATGACTTAAACAAAGCCTCTTTATAGTTTTAATATCTAGATATAAATTGCTTGTTTTGGTTCAGATTTATATATTATATTTGAAGTTAGTATTTTATACCGAGACTTCTACATTCATTTTATTTTTGCTCATACTATACAGTGTCCTGCCATATTGATTATTTAGCAAAACTATTCGTTTTAGGTTTCATTGGGCACTATAGTAAACAATTGGTGCAAGAATAATCTGGCATTACCTTCATGAAATGACTTAGACAATATATTCTCATGTGTCTCTCTCAGATAGTCAAACTCCAAGTGATCTTTGATAAAAGCTACAGGAAATAAAATGTCTCCAACTCATCATAAACTATAGCTCAAAACCACATATTGTGCTGTAATCTTCCAACAGCTTTATTTCTATTAAGGTGATTGTTTTGAAATTGGAAGAAGGTGTTAAAAACTTTCTTAAGTTTGTAGCTCAAGTCTCATCCAGGCTCCAACAGCATCATTTGTAAATCACACCTTGAAATGAGATGAAATGAGAACCACAAGACAAAATAAATAGGGTAGCCTTCTTTCCTTGCAGTTTGACCCAAGTAGCAACTACCTTCGGGGTAAATCGGATAGTACTACAGCTATGATCCATTACTGAGTACAGCAAGTGTAAATGTTAGATAAAAGATAATGTTCAAGTGGAAAGTTGACAGGCACTGACTTATCACCTATTTGATGTTCAAAATCATGTGTCAGACACTTGAAAATATTTCTAGTCTCTATCTTTTCAAACTGTGTTCCATTTCAGAGAAAGCTGGAAGTAAATCTTATACAACTCAGTTACAAGTTTGTCAGTAGTTGAGACTTCAAGGGTTTGATTTTGAGAATTATTAACATGGCCTTTAAAGCTTTTTTGCCAAGTAGGAACATTGCTGAGTCTTACTGAAAAAATCATGGACCTGCATTACTATATACATTTAAGATGTACAGAACATGGCTTGATTTACATTTATTATGAAATAGTTACCACAGTAGTTCACTTAATATTGTCTCCTCATTTTAATTTTTCCTCAAAAAGGAAAATAAAAAGGGAAAAAAATTCCCTTTTATGACAAGCCTTGAAATTTATTCTACTTAAATTGTTATATCTCATATAATAGTATTAACTGTAATATATATGTACATACATATGATAAATGCTGTAAATGTAATGTTTTACAAGATAACTATATGAACATTTTCCAAAGAAAAATTAATCATATCAATAATTTTTTAAATATGCTAAAATCAAAATTGTAGGAATGAAGCAATACTAGAATAAAGAAAACCTGTCAAGGTAATAAAAATAAAAACAAGATCTTTCTTTAAAATGTGCCATATCCGATTAACTCTTCCTACTTAGAAAAAAACTGGAGAATCTTCCAATAACTCATTAAATAATTAGAAACTTCAAGAGTAGGGAAACGGGCCCGGAGAGATAGCATGGAGGTAAGGTGTTTGCCTTTCATGCAGGAAGTCATCAGTTCAAATCCTGGGGTCCCATATGGTCCCCTGTGCCTGCCAGGAGCAATTTCTGAGTCTGGAGCCAGGAATAACCCCTGAGCACTGCCAGGTGTCACCCAAAAACCACACACACACACACACACACACACACACACACACACACACACACACACACACACACACACACACACAAAAGAGTAGGGAAACAAAGAGCAAAAAAATTCAAGGAAAAATTAACCAACCAAGAGTGGGCAAAGAAAATATTATTTTGAAAAGATTTAGTCATTAGAATTAAGAACCAGTTTCTTATTTACATCTCTCCTCATGTAAAAACTAGATAGTTAAAATAATCAACTCTAGGTTTACTGAAATCCTTATACTTAGCTCAGTGTTTTAAAGGAATTGCAGAAATTGAGCCTGCTATATTATTTATTGTAAAATGCAGCTCATTTTTTTTTTTTTGGCAAATAATATAAAGAACCTAAGATGTTTGAAGATTAGTAATATTGTAGTTTGGGAGAAGTTTTCCTGAGGCCTAAAATTGCTTCCTAAGATATGTAGTAGAAGAAATCTCTACACTAATTAATACTTGAATCTAGGACACTAATAATCATTTTCATAGACAGACACACGTCCCACTTTCTTGATACTCTTTTAGCAGTGACAGTGTTGCAAGGGAGGCAAGAACTCTGTCCTGAGCACTCAAAATACCATGCTGAGGCCTGACCTACAAGTGATTTAAAGTCAGATATGTCAGGCAAAATAATAAGATACTCAGTGTGATTTTACAAATAAAAGAAAATAACATGATTGTTATTCTTGACAATATTGCAAATGGTTTGGACACTTACTTTAAAGGATTTAAATCCCAAAGGTATATATTTATCTTTTTTTTTATAAAAGGCCCCTAAAGGCATCATATTTGTTCATAATAAGAATGATACTATTGGGGCCGGAGCAGTGACACAAGCGGTAGGTCATTTGCCTTGCATGCACTAGCCTAGGACAGACCGCAATTTGATCCCCCAGCATCTCATGTAGTCCCCCAAGCCAGGAGCGATTTCTGAGCGCATAGCCAGGAGTAACCCCTGAGCATCACAGGGTGTGGTACAAAAACCAAAAAAAAAGAAAAAAGAATGATAATGTTGGAGTCTGAGAGATAGCACAGGGGTAGGGCGATTGACTGTGCACGACCGGCTGATCCGGGACAGACCTGGGCTTGATTCCCAGCATCCCATAGAGTCCCAGGAGGCTGCCAGGAGCGATTTCTGAGAGCAGAGCCAGGAGTAACCCCTGAGTGCCACTGGGTGTGGCCCAAAAACAAAACAAAACAAAACAAAAAGAATGATAATATTGTCACAAGTATAGAGAACAATGTGGCAAGAGAGGGAAAAAAAACATAAGTTGATGGTGTAACATAAATGAAAATGTTTTTACTGTATTAGAAGATTCCTCTATTTTTTAAATTTTTATTGTGGCCAAAGTAAATTACAAATCTTACACAGTGATATTTAAGGTACACAGTGGCAATAAATGAGGGCCTTTCTACCAGCAGTGCTGTCCTCCCTTCATTCCTGTTCCCAAGCATATATCCCTTATCTCCCTCCTTTATCCCCCAGAATGCTAGTGTAACTAAAAGCATATATGTTAACACTAATGTAAACTTTTTTTTTTTTTTTTTTTTGCAGTTCCAGATATTTTTACTAGTGGTTTCTTAAAGGTTTGGAGTCAAAGGAGCACTGTAAAAACAATGTTAGTGTGGCAATTATCATTTGCATGGGCCCATCAAAGTATGGGGGTCATGGAAAGGAAAAACTTTGGCCTAAGTACAAGGAGACCCTACCCCTGAAGGAATAATGCCACCTGACATTATCAGCGCATAAGGGGGCCAAAAGAACAAGTCCAACAATCCCCGTGACCTGGTTCAAACATAAGCATTAAACTGAGGGACTCTTTCACCAAAATTCTTTATTGAACAGTTCACAGCGAGATTGGTGCCTATGGGGATGCTAGAACGAGTCCAACAATTCAATTGACTTGGTTCTTATATAAACATTAAAGGGAGGGACACTTTTACAAACTTCCTTATTTAACAAATAACAAAGGGAAGGAAAGATAGAGAGGGACTCTTTCACCAAAATACCTTATTGAACAGTTTACAAAGAGGAGAAAAGATAAAAAGTGGGGGAAATAAACAATCTAACTTAAGACACTGGACTCAATTGTCACCGTTCATGGGAACTAATCAGAAACCTAGTATGGTAGCAACCACAGTTACAATGAAAGAAGGAAGAGACCAGAGGCCGCTGAGAATAAACAAGTAGGTAAAGAGTACTGGCCCCTTCCCATCCTGAGAGTCCATCCTCTCATTTTTATTTTGAAAATATATGGTACCCCCACCCGAACTGGTCTCTTCCCAAACTGAGAGTGAATCCTCCCATTTATATTTTAAATATAAAAGGTATGCCCCCGCGCGCTTTTTAAATGTAGACCAATGAAGGAAAAAAAAAAAAATACCAGTGAATGTCATGACATAATGTCTCGACATACACCAGTGCTGCATTGGCCTGCCATCCACCACATGTGTCCCCTCCTTAGTGTCGGGAGAGAAAGGGGGGAAAGTCTGAGGACCACGATAGAGTCCACCTGGGCCGGCAACCAGGGAAGGCCTGGAGTGGAGGGGGAAATAGGGAGACGGCTGGAGGCCTGCCAAGCCTCCCAGCACCCCCCAAGCTAGGGAGAATGCCATCCGGCATGGAGTGTCCCCTAACCCCATACTTGGGAAGAGCTGGCCTCCAGGATCAAGGCACTGGAAACCAGCTATCTGCTCGGCTCCCCCCCCTCTGCTCCTCTTCCCTAGAGTAGGGAAGGGGGGGAAGCCTGGAGACCCCTAATAGAGTCCACCTGGAACCCACAGCAGGCTACCCGAGGTGGCACTCAGGCCAGGCCTAGAGTCCAGGGGGAAATAGGGGAATGGCTGGAGATTCCTCTATATTTGTTTTTGTTTGAAAAGTTTTTCTCAAAATAGACCAGTGTGTATGAGTATTTTTTTTACAGATGATTAGGAGAAATTTATGATTTACATTAATTCTCACAAGCTGTGAAAGTGAGGAGAGCTTACCCAAATAAACTCAAGGAACAATACGACCAAAATAACACTAGAAACAGAGAAAATATGTATACAAGTAGAATTAATGCCCATGTATGTGAAAATAGTATATTCTAGTGTTACTAAATAGTTGAAACTGAAGTCAGTAAATAATTCTCAAATTTGGAGAAATACCACAAATGTTAGATATATGGTAATAAAATAGCTACCTTAATGGCAAAACACTTCAAGTTAATGATAGCAGCTACTACAGTCCACACATAATTTGAATATCTCAGCACTGTTTCAAAAATAATAACCATTTAACTTAGAATTGCTGTGGGGTTTTTTGTCTTTTACACATCCTCTGTTTGGAAGTAAATGTACTAAAGAAATGAGTTTTAATATTAAGTTAACAAAAACAAGCTACATACTTCATTTAGCAAAAACTTTTTAGTAGTTATATTTTTTATCAACATATTATTGGGAAGTTCTGAAAAAAAAAAGTCAGTTTTAATCTCTTACAAAAACTCAAAGCAAAATAATCATGATGTGTGTAGAGACAAAAAAGAGCCATTAGCCAAACAATAGAAAAATGTGAACTTTAGTGGATAACGATAAATTCTAGATTCTGAAAAATCTATTATTATCTATTATCTACTATTACAAATCTTTTATCATCTATCTATTATCTACTATTACAATTTTAATAGTAAATCAGCTGTTGAATTTTTACTCCATATACCTTTATAACCACTATTATAACCTATAAAATTATATATTAATTATAACTAGTAATTATAATTAATATAATTATGACCAATAAATAACATCTAAGAAGAGAAACAAAACTTGTATCTAAAATAAAAAACTATTCTATATAAAATTATTCTACATTATTCTATATAAAATTATTTTTTGGAAATGCAGACTATTTGGCCCACACAAATATAGTAGTGTTTGAGACTTAATTTTAACAATTTAGATCATCTCCAATAGAAAATTTTGTTTTTCATAAGATAAATTAATGTTCCATTGGTCCTTACTCATTTTTCAACAGACAGATGTTGACGCCAAATTACAAGTTAAAGATTAAATTTAGTCAAGCAAATCTGAATTCGCATCTTTGAAACCCTTTTCAAAGAGTTTCTTTTCCCAAATGATTAACACAACAGCTCATATCTTATAGAAGTGACTTGGGGATGAAATGACATCACATGTATTAGTACTTTCATATAGTAAGCACTCAAAAAAGATTGATAGTGGTTGTAGTAGCAGTGGAAAAAATTATTAAATTATTTATTATTTATTTAATTAGTTAATTAATTAATTAATTATTATAAGGGGCCGGGCGGTGGCGCTAAAGGTAAGGTGCCTGCCTTGCCTGCGCTAGCCTTGGACGGACCGCGGTTCGATCCCCCGGTGTCCCATATGGTCCCCCAAGCCAGGAGCGACTTCTGAGCGCATAGCCAGGAGTAACCCCTGAGCGTTACCGGGTGTGGCCCAAAAACCAAAAAAAAAAAAATTAATTATTATAAATTGATAATGATTACATTTTTAAAGCACATATATCAGAACAATGGAAAGTGCATAATGTAATTTATCATTCTCACAAGTAGGTGATGCTAATAGGATTCAAATAGTCTGTACAGAAGATAATCTTGGATACATGCTTACCAGGTATTTTTTAATTAATAAAGTAGAAATAGTTGATGTGAGCTGACCAAAGCCTCAGACTTCACCATCACTTGATTCTTTAAGCTTTTTTATTCTAGGCTTCCAACACTCTTTACTTTCTTGTTAGCTGTATTGACACCCTAAAGGAAATTAAAGCCAAAATGATCTTAGAAGATGAGTTAAGGAATTGACCTATCTAGAGGACAGACATTTTTTTTAATTATCTTTATTTAAACATCGTGATTACAAATATAATTGTAGCAGTATGATTACAGTCAAGTAAAGAACACCTCCCTTCACCAGTGCAGGATTCCCACCACCAATTTCCCAGATTACCTACTCCCCACCCCACCCACACCTGTACTAGAGACAGGCTTTCTTTTTCCCTCATTCATTCACATTGTTATGATAGTTTTCAGTGTAGTTATTTCTCTAACTGCACTTATCACTCTATGTGGTGAGCTTCATGTCATTAGCTGTACCTACATGGGAAGATGGGGGGAAATAAGGGTTGGGACTGAGGCAGTAAAATATTAGAAATGAGCTTTGTAGGGCAGTATCAAGGTCACAATACAAGATGGATATTATGGATATATAGAATATATGCATACAATACTATCAATAGGAAAACAAGGAGAAAAAATTTCCACTGACTGTCCCAACATAAACCAGTGCTAGAACAGCCTTCCCTCCTCCCAGAGCGCATTCCCATTAGTGTAGGGAGAGATAGGGGGAAAGCCTGTTGACCCCTATAGAGTCCTCCTAGACCGGAGCCCAGGGAAGGCCTGAAGGAGGACAGACTTTTTCTCAACCTTTTTCTCTCTTAGCTTTGAGAATACCCACCACCAACAATAGAGAAACACAAGTAGCTACCAAATACGATTACATTCATTGTTCTACCCAAAATGCTGTGACTGATTCTGTTTCTCTCCATATCAGCTCACAAGACTTTGAGCATCAAGAATTTCTGCACTAAGAAAAATTAAAAGACAGAATATCCCATTCCCAAATGTGTTCTGACCAAATTTGGTAGTAAAGTCAAACACAACTCCAAGAGAGACACTGGAGAAGAACCTAACTTGTCTGTGTGAAATCAGGCATGAGGTGGCACACATGTATGCTGTTGTGATAAGTCACTAGCCTCTTATTTACTGAAAATTTCCTCTACTATTCAGACATGTTTAATTAGGAAATAACTTGAGAGCCAAAGAGATAGCATAATAGGTAGGGCACTTGCCTCTTGCAGCAGACACCAGTTCCATCCCTGGCATCCCATATGGTCCCATAGGAGTGTTTCCTGAACAGAGCTAGGAATAACACCTGATCACCACCAGATGTGAACCAAAAACTAAAACAAGAATAATTATTAAGAACTTGGGGGCTGGAGAGATAGCATGGAGGTAAGGTGTTTGCCTTTCATGCATAAGGACAGTGGTTTGAATTCCGGCATCCCATATGGTCCCCTGTGCCTGCCAGGGCGATTTCTGAGCATAGAGCCAGAAGCATAGAGCTCAGTAACCCCTGAGCGCTGCTGGGTGTGACCCAAAAAACAAGATCAAAACATAAAACTTCCAAAAAGAAATTATTTTTCTCTTTGTTCCTGATTCTCATTTCCTTAGTATTGAGACATGTTTAATTGGGAAATAATTTTTCTCTTTGAACCTGGTTTAGAACTTGGTAATAAATATAAGACCTTTATTTGAAAAAAAATTCTATTTATTATATAATGTATTTAGTGTAGCATGAACTCATTTTGGGACCTAAGTCATTTTAAACCTGGGCTACAACATGTTGGTGATATCTTAAAAACTAGTCAACAATTTGGGTTTTATTTAAGTAATAGGTAGAAAGCTTCTTGTAAATGTGCTCATCTTATTGGAAAACCTTATGTTTAGTGACAGTTTCACAGAGTGCATTACATTCTGATTCTTAGCACAAGATGGTTTCTGTTACTTACACGTTCTTCAGTACAAGTCTGTGCTTAAGTTCCAGGTAAAGGAGTGGCCAGAAAGCAGTAAGTAATACCCTAAAGAGCTTTTTATTACAATTCTGTTAACAAAAACATTAAACACAGTACACCTTTACCAATTTCTGCAGGAGTGTAGCTCAATTTGGCTTGTCAGAATAATGGACTAAGGGAAGTAAGGAGCATAGTTAACCAATGATTGCCAGGAAGTTCAGGAGGGATTCGTCCAGTTTATTGCCTTATCGGAATCAATCATAACAGACTTGAAAAACCATTCAGGAAAAAAAATCTATGAGATTTTCATGTGTTATATTCTCAAGGATTCCCAAAACTCTCTGAGGCTGACATTTGAGTTTCCATGAAGAAAGAATAGGGAATTGATCACTCTTCTGGCACCTGGATCAAATAAATAGAGAATTAGAAAGGGCCTGATAAGCATTAACCATCAAATCTGTAAAAATGTAATCTTGGCCACTGTGTGTAACTACACTAAAAAAAAAAAAAAAAAAAAAAAAAACCTTGAGGGAAGGAGTACTTTCTGTTTAAGAGTCTAATTAGCATTCTAGAGCCATTGTCAAAAATATATATAGAACATTTCTCAACTGAACAATTATTTAATTATTCCCATTTAACTGACAATTTAACAATAAATTAGATATTCCAGATTGGCTAGATAGAGAAAACTGCAAATTCAAATACTTTTGGTAAAAGTTGAATTATTATAATCTTTGAAAAGGCAAAATAGGGGCCGGGTAGGTGGCGCTGGAGGTAAGGTGTCTGCCTTGCAAGCGCTAGCCAAGGAAGGACCGCGGTTCGATCCCCCGGCGTCCCATATGGTCCCCCCAAGCCAGGGGCGATTTTTGAGCGCATAGCCAGGAGTAACCCCTGAGCGTCAAATGGGTGTGGCCCAAAAACCAAAAAAAAAAAAAAAAAAAAAGAAAAGGCAAAATAGTCTAATTGATAAGCAACAGGAGTCTGACATCTGAAAGACAGATTCAATTTCTGTGGTTTTGTTTTGTTTTTGTCATTAACTTTGTTGCTGTTGTTTTAACTTTTAGCTAGTTGTTTGACCTTAATCAAATTTTTAAGTCTTTTAAGTCTCATTTATTTTACCTAATGGATGTGATGATAAAAGTAAATTTGTAATGTCATGGTGAAAATGGAGACGTAGTGTCTAATATATCGCAAAGCATTCACGTGTTTAATTTTTTTATGAATATGGTTGTTACTTTTAATATTATGGGTTGGCAATACAAAACCTTTCAATTAAGCATTAACCTCTGATCTAGAAATTTTTCTTTTGTGTATTCAGTAAACAAAAATAACTAAGAACACCTATAGTGATCTAGCTGCTTGAACACTGCAGAAATACAGAGTTGTAATTGTAAACCTCAGCTGTAAACATTGAGTTTCCATGTTAGAGAGAACAATACAGACGAGTTGAGAGTGACCCCAGACATAAACTGTTGACAATTGTCCATGCTACGATTCTTTAAAAGTCGAAGGAGGGGCTGCGGAAATAGTTCAGAAAGCTGAAATACATGCCTTGCCTGTAAGAGTTCTGGGTTTTATCCCCAGAACCTCCTGTTTCCCTGAGAATTACCTAAAGGAATCCCCAAATATTAGCCTCTATAGAATGTCTCCCAGGTACCACTGGCTGTGGGCTGAAAGCAAACATATGAAAAAGTGAAATGAAGAATTGAGAGTCTTAATGATTGTGTGGGAATGATAACATCTGGAATAATGGTTTTGAAATTTAGATTGAAATGTTGAAAAGATAAACTTCAACTTTAAAGTTTCTCCAAAAATTTCTTGGAAATTTTCCACAGAGTTGTTTTTCCTCATTTCCTTTGAAGCATTTAACTGACAATAATTAATTAATGACAAGATTAGTCCTCGGGAAGTGTTTACTTGGTGTGACTCCCTAAACCCCCTGAATTAAAAGCCACTGGTTTGTTTGTTAAACATGCAGATTCCTTTGTCCATCTAAGGCCCATTAAATCAGAATCCTGGACAGGGACTTGGATTTTTTTTTTTCCAAAGCACCACGAGGTTAAGCAGGCTGAAACTTCAATTCTTGTCCCCGGAAAATGGAAAGCATCAGTTCACTAGCAGAATCATCACAGATATTCTCAGGTGGCCCATCAAGGCATGATTTGAAAAAACAAATTATAGACATAAAGGACTTTAAAAGAAAAGCAGAGAAATGAAGTTTTTATTATACTTTTTGAAGATCAGGGACACAATTAGACTACTTTAAATATTGTCTTTTACGTGTTCTTCTGTTTCTATGTAGGTGCAGGATTTACAGGTTTTATTAGTGAGGCTTTCTTGAAGAGTTTCATCTGTAAAGAATGCAGATGTGAGCATTCCTTTCTTTGAGGGGTACTTTCTTATAAGCTTCTATCCCCAACAAAAAGCAACAGCTGTCCATCTTGACTGTGGCTAAGGGTTTCATTTTTTCCTCTCCATTCCCTTTGTTGGGGTAAGCCTTAAATTTATTGTCACAGATCAGTGCAGTAAAAAGATTGATTTTCAAAAGGCAAATATTATCTCTTGTATGGCAACCATTAGATGGAGTAAAAGGAATTCCTTCTGCATTCTTTCTAGATTGTAAATTGTTTCCCATTTAAGATGTTTAATGTGACAGTATAGAATTAGAGCATTTGGGGCCGGCGTGGTGGCGCTAGAGGTAAGGTGCCTGCCTTGCCTGTGCTAGCCTAGGACGGACCTAGGTTCGATCCCCTGGCGTCCTAGGTTCGATCCCCCAGCATCCCATATGGTTCCCCAAGCCAGGCGCGATTTCTGAGCTCATAGCCAGGAGTAACCCCTGAGCGTCACCGGGTGTGGCCCAAAAACCAAAAAAAAAAAAAAATAAACAAAGAATTAGAGCATTTATTTTTGTTTTTTTTTTCTTTTTTTTGGGGGGGGGTCACACCCAGCGGTGCTCAGGGGTTACTCCTGGCTGTCTGCTCAGAAATAGCTCCTGGCAGGCACGGGGGACCATATGGGACACCGGGGTTCGAACCAACCACCTTTGGTCCTGGATAGGCTGCCTGCAATCAGGCATTTATTTTTTAATTTTATACACTTTTTTTTGCAACAATCCAACATTATAAAAGTGTAACAGCATCCTAATAACTTGGACACAATGGTTAGTCATAGCCTATCAAACAGAGGAAGAGCTTTGTTTTGCAAGTTCCTGTATGGAATCACAATAATTAAAGTGTTTAAAGATGACAATGCTCAAGGAAACATCTGATAAAGAGAAATAAAGGCAGCCACAGTTCCAGCTAATGTTAAATTTTTTAAAGATTTAAGTATATGGGGCCGGAGAGATAGCGTGGAGGTAAGGTGTTTGCCTTTCATGCAGGAGGTCATCGGTTCAAATCCCGGCATCCCATATGGTCCCCCCGTGCCTGCCAGGAGCAATTTCTGAGTCTGGAGCCAGGAATAACCCCTGAGCACTGCCGGGTGTGACCCAAAAACCACAAAAAAAAAGATTTAAGTATATGTATATTCACATCATATGTTAAAAAATGGATATATTGCTTATACAGGATGAGATGCACACAGATTATACAATATAATTGTTAGCACATAAGTTTTGATTACTCACATTAATAGCATAAATACAAATGTAAATGGATTCAAATCAGAATACTCAAAGTTTTTTGTCTATTTTCCATTGCCCAAAAATCTAAGTGCAATATGTAAATTTTAAACTGTGCTTTTAATTTATTTGGTCCTGGTACCAATCATTCTTATTTAACCCATGTGAGTTCTTATTTACACACATATACACACAAATTCTCTACATGCAAATAAGGAAAAATTAGCAGCTGGTGAGGTAAGGTACTTGCCTTGCTAACACCAGACCAAACTTCAGTCTCCAATACCCATAGGTTTCCTGAGTCTGCCAGGAATGATCCCTGAATGCAGAGCCAGGAGTGAGCCCTGAGTATCAATAAATGTGGCCTCAAAACAAACAAAAAATCTTTTGATGTAACTTCTCAGCAACTGAGATTTCTTCCCTGTAGTATAATTTGTCATCTAGATATCTGAAGGCTGAAATTCCTACTGCTATACTAAAGAGCTGCTCTCAGGCCCCATGCAGTGTCTCTACCTCTTTCACATAATGCAGGTATACTAGAAACAGAAGCCCAGTCTTCTAGCCTGGAAGAGTGAATTATTCCAGTCAGGGGACAAAGAGGTAAGGAGGATACCAATAGCCTGCCCTCCTAGTATCTGGACCCTTCAGGTTGAGATTGTGGCTAGGAATAAAAAACTTGTATGAAGAAAAATAAGACAACTTTATGAGAACAATTTACAAACACATAGCTAAGTCTTACAGACAAGTCCAAAGTCCTCAGAACTAAATTCTGGCTTCTAGACCCATATATCATCCTCTTTAGGCAGGTGAAAAAGCTAGAAAGGGGTCATTTATCATGTTCTTAATCCCCTGAGTATTCTTTGAAAGATTGTTTTCAAAGTCTCCATTATCCCAATAATCTCTAGTCATCACATATAAATGTAAAATAAGATTTATTTAATTGTTCAATTTGAAATTTTAGTCTGTTTTAAATTTAGAAAATAACTCTGGCATGAATACATTCTCTATAAAGTATAAACAACTTGGGCTAGAGAGATAGTACAGCAGATAGGGCACTTGAAAAGCACTTAGCTGGCTCAGGTCCAATCCCTGAAACTACAGATGATACACTGATTCCTGAGCGCAGAGCCAGGAGTAACTCCTGAGCATTGATGGTTGGGGTCCAACACCAAAACACATTATTAAAAAAATTTAATGATGAGCAACTATAATTACAGCCCATTTTATTTGACTTGGAGAAATCACATATGCGAAATATAAATAGGAGCTGGAATAGGAAAGCCATCGAAGGTAAGTAAATGTGTTAAAGTTCAAGCATTTGGTACAATCTTCACCGACTAGTTCAGAGTCTTCTCCAGGACTCACCTACCTCTTTATTAATGAAATTGAAGATATGTAGATGCACTTTCAGTATTATTATTCTACGTGGCTGGGAATAAGTGTGGTGGCATAAATTTGCTAAGGTGTAGAAAATTGTTCTACCCTAATAAGTCAATACTGTCTACTAGTTCATGAAATCTCTGCAATGATGTTCAAATTGTTTTGAGCCAAACAAGACTTTGTCACATTATTTACTAGGAAGCTCCTATTTCTTATTTCTTTATCCCTTAAGATGTCTCCTTAAGCAATTTCTGAGCACAGACAGAGCCAGGAGTAATCCCTGAGCACCTACAGGTGTGGCCCAAGAACAAAAAAAAAAGAGAGAGACCCTTAACTTTTTCCTGTTCTTCCACATGCATTAATATTTCCTCAGTGCAAAAATAAGAGTTTTGCCTTGCAATTCTTACCTACCCACATTTCCAGGACAAACTCATACACATTGTTTATATTATGATATTTACATCCAAAGCATCCCAATATAATCCTTGAACTCTATCTTTTTTTTTAATCTAACCATGCAGTACTCCTCTAAAACAACCAGCAGGCTTTTCAATACTAGTTACAAAATGGAACTCACTATTTACTCTCCCTCAGAGGTTATTTTTCTGGATATAAAATCTGGGAATCACTTGAGCTTCACATAGTTTCCCTTCCTTTCACTTATAACAACAGAACAATTAGTTGATTCTGTCATCCCAAAGAATTTCACAGCCTTTCATGGCCTTGATAATATCCTTTACAGATTATCATCACTTGTTTCCTATTATTGAATACCAGTGTCTCCAAATTACTTTTGTCTTCTTTACTCTCCATGGAGGGAGGAATGGAGGGAGGGAGGGAGGGAGGGAGGGAAGGAGGGAGGGAGGGAGGGAGGAAGGAAGGAAGGAAGGAAGGAAGGAAGGAAGGAAGGAAGGAAGGAAGGAAGGAAGGAAGGAAGGAAGGAAGGAAGGAAGGAAGGAAGGAAGGAAGGAAGGAAGGAAGGGAGGAAGAAAGGGAGGAAGAAAGGGAGGGAAGGGAAGGAAGAGAGGGAGGGAGGAAGAAAGGGAGGGAGAGAAGGGAAGGAAGAGAGGGAGGGAGAGAAGGAGGGAAGGATGGGAAGGAAGGGACAAGGAAGGAAGCAAGGAAGGGAGGATGGAAGGAGGAAGTAAGTAAGGAAGGAAGGAAGGGAGAGAGGGAGGGCGGGAGGGAAGGAGATAGGGAGGAAGGGATGGAGGGAGGGAAGGAAGGAAGGTAGGAAGGAAGGGAGGGAGGAAGGAAGGGAGGGAGGAAGGAAGGGAGGATGGAAGGAGGAAGGAAGGAAGGAAGGAAGGAAGGAAGGAAGGAAGGAAGGAAGGAAGGAAGGAAGGAAGGAAGGAAGGAAGAAGAGGGAGGGAGTAAGGAAGAAGGAGGGAGGGGCAAGGAAGGAGAAGGAGGGAGGGAGGGAGAGAGGAAGGAAGGAAGGAAGGAGGGAGGGAGGGAGGGAGGAAGGAGGAAGGAAGAAGAGGGAGGGAGGAAGGAAGGAAGGAGGGAAAGAAGGAAGGTAGGAAGAAGAGGGAGGGAGGAAGGAAGAAAGGAGGGAAGGAAAGAAGAAGGAGGGAGGAATGAAGGAAGGAGGGAAGGAAGAAGGGAAGGAGAAGGAGGGAGGGAGAAAGGGAGGAAGGAAGGAAGGGAAAAAAGAGGTAGGGAAGAAGTAAGGAAGGAGGGAAGGGAGGGAGGGAAGGGAAGAAAGGGAGGGAGGGCAGGAAAGAAAGAGAAGAAGGTAGGAAAGGAAGGAAGAATGAAAAGAAGTAATGAAGGAGAGAAGGAAAAGAAGTAAAGGAGGAGAGAGAGAATAAAAGAAAAAAAACCTGGGCTGGAGAGATAGCATGGAAGTAGGGCATTTGCCTTGCATGTAGAAGGATGGTGGCTCAAATCCCAGCAACCCATATGGTCCCCTGAGCCTGCTAGGAGGGATTTCTGAGCATAGATCCAGGAGTAACCCCTGAGCGCTGCTGGGTGTGACCCAAAAACCAAAAAAACAAACAAACAAACAAAAAAGAAAGAAGAAGAAGAAGAAGAAGAAGAAGAAGAAGAAGAAGAAGAAGAAGAAGAAGAAGAAGAAGAAGAAGAAGAAGAAGAAGAAGAAGAAACTAAGAAGGAAGAAAAATAAGTACTTCCTAGTTGCTAATGGATTTAAATCTGTTTTCACATAGTAAGGAACAACTGTCCAGTCATCAAAACAGGAGAATTTGTCAATAAAACTAAGCTTACATGAGAAGGTGGTTGGGAGGGAATCTCAGGATGCTAGTAAAGGGAACTAAACATTGGTGATGTGTACATAAAAAGCTTAATTAATAGTATTGTAAATCCTGGTACCTCAATAATAATAAATAAAATTAAAATAAATACAAATATTTGTATTGAATTGAAAGAAGATTATCCTTCTAGTCTTTGATTTTTTTCACTAGCTTATTGTATTTACGGGTCACACCAGCAAAGCTCAGGGCTTACTCCTGGCTCTATACTCAAAAATCACTCCTTGAAGAATTGAACCAGGACCTCAAATAAATGTTCATGGGAAAAGGAATGAAATTAAAGATAATGGGAAGGAAACATCAAAATATGGCCTGGAAGGAATACTATGAAATGACATATAACATTATCAGTGTTGACCATAAATAGAAATGTATCCTTATTTCACACAAGACAGTTCACCAATGATCTCTGGGTACAGATCTTTATTGCTTTTATATGAAAAGCATTTGCTGTACAGATAGATACCAGAGAAATAGTACTATTTTTAGTCACTGAAATGCAACTTTATAAGTACATTTAAAAACTGCTGCAAGGGAGTCAGAGAGATACCTCAATGGGCTGGCACACATTGTTTTTTCTGCTTGAGGCATAAATTCAATTCCTGGCACTGCAGGAATGACTTTGGGCTCTGAGCTACAACTAGTTCTACCAGGTAGGGTCCAAAAAAAAAAATAAAAAACAAAAAAGCTACAGTGATTTCGAGTAGTGACTGAAAACATTGATATAAATAGAAATAACCTTTGTACTGCAATTATTGATAGTATCATCATGAAGATAAAAATGACTGTCAAATAATGTCTTTATATGGTATCATATGGGCAGTGTTAACTGAAAGTAAAAAGGGGGTAGGTAAAAATACAAATAGTATCACTGAGAAATATTACTTAACATATTACTTAATTAACAGACATAGCTGAATATCACAGTTAATCCTTAGCATCTACAATACAAATTGAGTGCCTCCAGAACATTTTTAAAACACATATCTCTGAAAAACCAGGCAAGTTTATGAAAGATTCAGAATTAAACAGGAAAAAGAAAACCAGTATAGAATTTTCTGATCCTTGGTTACTAAGTCTACTTTTTAAATATCAAATATTATAAAGACGAAGAAATATTTTATCCTAATAACTAGAAAGTATCAAAGCAGTAAAGTACATACTAGAAACTTAACAGTTGATACATTCTTAGTTTAGGTGCCATATGGTGAGACCAAACAAATGAAAAATAGATTAATTGAAAATGTCATTTTTAAGTACTACTTTAAGTCTAGATTTAGTAAATAAAAATTCTCTGTATCAGCTGATCAAATTAAAATGATAAAATGTTTCTTTTTTTTTTAATCTGTGTTTTTTAATGGAAGGACTTTCCCTGATTTTTATCATTTTCTGGAAAAGTCACCAGTTATCTTTCCAGGTTAAGTACTGTGGTACTGGACTCAAGAAAGACATGTGGAAATGTAAACCTCTCTCTAATAATTGAAGCAGTTTTGTGGGGAAGAAAAGGGACAGGCCAGACAAGACAGAGTAGCTATGGCCATTTCTCTTCTTTTTTGGAGGAAAATAAACAATTAGGATTGGTTAAGGAAAGAGATTGAAAATGTACTGAAAGACAAATGAAAGACCAAACAAAAATGTGATAAAAAACTTGTATTTGTATGAAAAGATAAACTTTCCATCATCCATAGGAAAAAATGCAACTCAATATGCATTCCCCACAAGCCGTGGATAAGTGTCAAAAATTGCTGAGCAGCAAAATTCTAGGCAAACTCCTTTCCTATGTTTTGCTCCTTTGCTAAGGGAGTAAAAAGCCGCAGGGCCTGGCTCAGCAGATGTGTGACCACATTCTCCTCACTAAGAAACACAAGAAAAGTAAAGTCTTTGTAAAATTTGTTTGCAAAATGATATTTCTCTCTCTGCCACCCAAAATATGCATTGTTTATATTGACTTCAAAGAGGAAGCTCTACAGCAAAGATAATACTGATTGATTGAGTCCTTCACCGATTTAGCAATTGACAAATTACCTTCATATGCATTGCAGTGTCGTAGGCCGGTGTAAGATTTATCTGGATGGGCCCCACTATTTTGAAAAGACTAATTCAGGAACATCACAACCTAAGACATTCTTTCTTTCTTTCTTTTTTTAAACAAATCCCAGTGAACAGATTGATGATGCTTATATATTCAAGCTTATCATTCTAGCAAGAGCAAACAGGCCCACCTGTTGTCACTCTAAACCAGTGACCTCAGAGAAGCATTGTATACACATCCAGGGTCTGGAAAGGAGTTATAAGGGGTTTACCAGATGCATTGTTTTTTGCTTTCAGTGAGCACACACGACTTCTCATTTCTTCAAGCTTTTCTATGGGCCTATGCTGTGGCATGAAGGAATGGATCCAGCATCCCCATATTGGCTCTAGACCTCATTCTTTTAATGTCAAATAAGATGGGGAGTACTCGTGGGGCAGAAGAATGGCTTGAGTAATTTCTATTCCCTCCCATCCATAACCTTCCCCAAGGAGAGACTACAAGCAAGTAAATGATTAGGTCATATGGTTTTAGATGGGCTATAAACTTAAACAATGGTACAAAGTACAGCAGAAGCATTGTATTATTAGGCAAGGCTATGAGGACATTTCCCTGGTTTCTTGAGCTACAGTTGGTCATTCCCCGGCAATTACTGCCTCGGGACTTTATATTTACTTCTATTGCACAACTCTTAATGAGTTTGAAGTAAAGTGATTTATCTAAGTTTCCATCCATTTTCTTTCCACTGAACCTGTTAAAAATGAGTCTTCACAGAACAGCTAATAGAAGATTCTGTCTCTCTTTCCCAGTTCATCTCCTTAGTCCCCAACTCTTCAAGTGCCTGGCATTTTCCTGGCACTTACTAAGCAATAGAAAATCATTGCTTGTTGAACAAATAAATGAATGGCTTGCTGATCTGAGCCAATACATTAAATGTACAAAAGTTTCCAAGTGGAACATCAAGCATGACCCTGTCACGTCTTTGTCCCCCAGCATTAGAATACATTAATGTCAAAATCAGAAAATAAAGGACTGTGTATTAAAAATATATGGAACATTTCAAGGGCATGTATGTGATATACATTTTTCTCTCAGGGGAATTTTATTTTGAGTAGAAATATGCCAATAGCATTCTTCTGAACAAAATGAAATATAATATTTCTATTTGTGAAATAATTTTTCACTGAATATTTAAGTAGATCAATACACTGCAAAATGTGTACATAATAGGAAGTTCACCAAGAGTAAATGCTGAATCTGAGATCCAGTAAGTGAAATTGGGAAGAAAAAAAAAGAGCCATACAATAAAAATTAGGCCTCATGTAACTCTAGAAATGAATAAAAGAGAGACATGCGAGAGAATTGGGACCAAAAATACTCTCCTCCAGGGAAGCAAGTGTTGTGTTGTTTTGCTTGCAGCAAGGGGAAGAATTCTCAACAACAGTTAAAGAAACTACAAAGCCTCTCCCAGACCTTCCCAAATTAAAGTATAAGAACACATTTATGAAATAGGGGGTCTGAAGAAACATGAGAGCAAGATATCTCTTTTGAAACCACTGTGGAAGGAAAGTCACTCTCCACCTGCCCTTTCTCAATTGTGTCTTTAGTGATTCTAATCTGAAGGATCAAATAGAGAAAACACCAATGGAAACAATGGAAAGAACTTTCTGATAGCAGAAGTTCATAGAGGAGATTTCAGAATTCCAAGTCTCTGGGTATAGGAAAATTAGAAGAACACATATGGAGTGGTGATGGCCCTGCATATAGTACAACTTCCATCTAGAAGCACCTGGATATTTAGGCTCTGACAGTCCTGACGGGTGCATGATGGAGGGTGTCTCCTCCAGCTGTCTGTGTGTCCATCCTAAAACAAAGACTGAGGCAGGTGGAGGTGAGCAGATGTCCCCCTCATCACTTAAAACACTTACCTACAAATTAAGTCATTATTCTCACCTGAATGTTAAATGTAGTTCATTTTTGTTAGGAAAATTAAGTGGTTAAATAAAATTCTGTTTCTTATAATGATGTATGCCTATAATTGCTTTTTTATTTTGAGATACATAAATTGATGAATTATTTTTTTAAATTAACCTATTAGTACAGCAATTATAGATAAAAAAAAACACGCAGTCTTTGATAAGAGAGTTGTGGCATTTAATTTTGAAGCCCCATAGCAGAGACTGTAATGTCTCATATCTTCCAGTATGTCTAACTCTTATTCATCCCTAGGGAAAGTTAATGATTATATTTTTATATGTCAATTATCCTCCTGCTAAAAATTGTCTTCTAAGACTCTTTTTAGATTCTTTTATTCTAATCACCCTCTAGAGGAAATCATTGTGTGAACAGAGGTGTTCTTGTTTTGGTATAAACAAATCACCATGTGATATCAACAAATACTCGGTTGATAATTTCACTTACGTAAATTTGACTGGAAGTAATGAATATTATCTACCTAATGTTCCAAAGGAATCGAATGTCTGTGGTGTTATTTCCACCTGCATTTAATCTCTGTTCACTATTAAAGACGAGGAAAAAATCACTTTATTCTATGTACATACCTAAAGTATGTTACTTTAATATCTGAGACATACCACACTGGCAACTACTTTTTAGCTTAACTCTGTAGACTAATGTATAGTTATTTTCTATCATAAGCAATTAACAACATGAACTATTAAAGAAAAAATAAAATCCCCCATGTTATTGCTAGTATATGTTTATACTTAGATAGGCAGACTATTTCGGGATACTTTTTTTAATTTTTATTAAGATAATGTTATTTACAAAATTGTTCATAATAGAGTTGCTCTAGGCATACAATTTTCCTACACCAATCCCACCACAGTGCCTCACTCCTTCTACTAATGTGCTGACTCCCTCCTACGCCAGCCTAGACCCCTTTGCAAACAAATAACAAATTTATTTCATAGTACTTGCTACAATCAAACTTTAAGGAATGGCAAATGGAATTATCAGAAAAACAATCAATAAAAGTCAATTTGTGATGATTGAATTGCTAACGTATTTTAACCAGTATAAATAAGATGTTAATTCATTATTGAAAATGTGTAAAATACCTAAGCAAGCTAGTAATAAGTATACCTTTCTTAGTCTATAATTTCCTAGTCTATGATTATATATTATGTAGCATTAATGAGTGTCATACTCAATACTACATATAGGAAAGTTTGTTCGGTCCTTTAAAGAAGCTTTGTGTAAAAGCTTGTTTCAAGGCTATGAATTCCCTAATACTCTTACTATTATTTTCACTTCTTCTAATCCTAGATTTGTTTTTATTATTATGAATGTTCAATAAATACATATTTAATGTTTCTATGTAAAACTTTGTTCTGGTTGTTTAGAAGAGAAAAAAACACATTTATGTTTTAAAAATTCCTTATAGTAGTCAGTCCTAAAAATTACTAATAAAAAAGTGTAATAAGTTGTATTTGAAATGTGTAGCAATTTACCAGACTATCATATACATGGCTGTACTTGATTCTCTGATAAATCCTAAGATAAAACAGACACTATTATCTTCTTGGTCTATATGGGGAATTGAATGCTGAGTAGGTAAAATATCCTGCTTGGGGAGTGGTAGCTATCAAATATAGCCTCTTATTTCTACTGATAAGTATCATTAAGTCAGAAAGCATTGAGGGATGCCATGAGAGTGATTTCAATAATTTTCTGTAGCATTTAGACAGAGGTGATATTTCATCTTATTTAAAAAAAATGGCATGAGAATTAAGCCTGAAGATGAAGTAAGAATTTATCTAGTAGAGCCAGAGTGGTGGCGCAAGCGGTAGGGTCTTTGCATTGCAAGCTCTAACCTAGAACTAACCGCGGTTCAATCTCCCGGCATCCCATATAGTCCTCCAATCCAGGAATGATTTCTGAGTGCAAAGTCAGGAGTAATCTCTGAGCGTCACCCGGTATGGCCCAAAAAAGCAAAAAAAAAAAAAAAAAAAAAAAAAGAATTCATCTAGTTGTAACAATAACAATATTCCTGGCATATTAAAAAGAAAAAAAATGGAAAAATCAAGTTGCTAAGGTAGAAAGAGCAAAACATATTGGGGGTTGATCAAAGGAGATCAGGTTGATGACTAAATCAATGATGACAGCTAGATCTTATATATAAACCAAAATTACTATAGATCTTGAAATCAGTATACAAAAGATTATATAAATCAATTCACTTTATTTAGTACTTTGCTGCTACAGAGAATAAAACAAGAGTATTTGCACAAAAAGAAAATTGTATGACAAATAAATGGAAATGAAGAAATAAGAATTTGAGGGGAAAAGCACGTTGTAGCTGCTATGTAGTATAGCACATTCCCTGTAGGTTTGAGATCCTGAGGGAATGGAAGGAAAGAAGAGGAAGGAAGGAAGGAAGGAAGGAAGGAAGGAAGGAAGGAAGGAAGGAAGGAAGGAAGGAAGGAAGGAAGGAAGGAAGGAAGGAAGGAAGGAAGGAAGGAAGGAAGGAAGGAAGGAAGGAAGGAAGGAAGGAAGGAAGGAAGGTGGGTTTGCTTTAGTATTAATGGAAGGCAAGTAAATAAATAGGAATGGGTAAAATGATATTTTCAGAAGTAGAAACAAAAGAATAAAAGACTAAGACACTGCAATTATATGTTAGAAAAAGAGTACTACTGAAATTCTTGAGAATTTGCTGAGCTGGGTGGAATGAAACAAGGTGAATATTTGAGAAGGAATGATCAAAGGAATAGAACAAAAAGATAGTAGTAATCAGTGTTGTGCAATTCTTTAGAAAGAATAACACTCCCAGAGATATAATTGTATCCATGCTTAGCAAGCTAGAAGAGATGTCCTTGTATAAACACAGGGTTAAAAAGCAGTATGTTTGAAATAGGAGCACTAAAATGTAACATTTTTAGGACTTTAAGAATATAAAAAAAGGAGAAAGATAAAAGATGAGGTGGTAATTTGAAGTAGAGTTATTGCTGTAAGAAAATGCTTTACAGTGTAATAGACCCAAAAATATTTCAGGACAAACAGGAAAAAAGTGTGGATAATCAAGAGAGAGGAGAGAAAAATGAAGAGAACTTGAAAAAGGCAAAAAATAAACTGGGGTGAAAATTTATGGAAAGAGTAAAAATATTAAGAAAGAAGTATTGGGGCCGGAGAGATAGCATGGAGGTAAGGGCGTTTGCCTTGCATGCACAAGGACAGTGGTTCAATTCCTGGCATCCCATAGGGTCCCCTGAGCCTGCCAGGAGCGATTTCTGAGCGTAGAGCCAGGAATAACCCCTGAGCACTGCCGGGTGTGACCCAAAATACCAAAAAAAGAAAAAAGAAAAGAAAGAAATATTGAGGGAGAATTTCACAGTAGTCATAAAAAATGTCTCCATTTTTAATTCTTCCTCTCTAGTATAATTTACAATGAATGGAAACTGGTTAGTACTAAGACACAAAATATGATCAATTAGTTTTTATAAAGCATAGGTAAAGAGTAGAAAAAAATCCCTATTGATTCAACTTAATTTTGCCAGCAATGTGTTTACAAGATAATTTATTGAGGTAGAATTGCCATCAACAATTCATATGCTTAGTAGACAAACTTAATGGTCTTTGTCAGAAGGTGGGTCTAGGGGTCCAGAGAGACAGCACAGTGATAGGGTGTTTGCCTTACACACTCCAACCTAGGACAGACCTGGGTTCAGATACCATCACCCCACATGGTTCCCTGAGCCAGGAGCAATTTCTGGTCGCAAAACCAGGAGTAACCTCTGAGTGTAGCTGGGTGTGGCACCAAAACAAAAGAAGGTGGGTCTACATGACACAGTTTTTCAGGGACCAAGTACTGCCATCTTTACACATAGGCTTTAAGATGGCTCTTAGTATTTCTACTTGCCCCAAAATAAGATCCCTCTTAAGGAAATCAGATGCAAGTAAAGACCTCCCTTCCAATCACATTCGTTTAATTTGTTCTCTGAATATCCTTCATTGCAATGAATTTAGAAAATGTAGTCCTTCTTGGGCAACTATATCCCAGCTACATTTCTATACCAAGAAAAAAGAGAAACGACATTGATGGTGAATAAAAAACAATTTAGCAAACAGATGTCTTCTTAAAAAAGTATAATGGTGGCATGTAGTCTGGATCACTCTGTTCCAAATCAGATCATTGAAATGGTTGGCTCTTGAAGAAACTTTTTTAAGTCATAAAGAAATACCCTTCCAGAAGAAAGTTCAGTGATGATTTTATTTCTTACTGCTTCAACTATAGATAACTTTCCTCCTTTAGTTTGGAAGGGCAGATAAAAGTTCAATAGATTATAGATGCTCATTAATTATTTGCATAAGTAACACTCTCCCTCACTTATGTGATCTGAAAATTATGTGGCTACAATTAATTAGAAATGAGATCAAAGCTACACATTCCGTTTGAAGTCCTATTTATGTAATTTATTTCTGTCAGAGGAAAATAATCGTAATGCCATGTGCCATGTGAATATGTGTAAGTTCTTTCTGACATTGTTATTTTGAATTCCTTAGCTTTGTCTCATGAAGACTGTGTCCTCTGATGTGTCATCTTGTCTGTTCTCACCGCTTCTTTTTACATATACATTCTTGGTGGTCTTTCTATTTAAATCTTTGAGTGTATTTTTTACTTTATTGACATAACTTTTCCTGAGCTTTATATTGTTCATTTAAAGCTCCCAAGCCTTCAGTATTTTTCTTTAGATATATAGCACCATAAAAGATATGAAGGTAATTTTTGTTAATGTTCTTAAATTGTAATCCTAATGATTATTACCTAGAGTTGCTACCTATATCACATTTTGGGACTTTGATAAGATGAAGTTAGACATTTTAAAAGCTATTAAACAAATTATTAGATATTTGGAAAGAAGTTGCTTCCATTTCAGTTACCAGTTAATAACCTACCAAATGTTCTGTGTATTATTAACCAAAATGGGCTCTTTCACTATATTTGCATAAATCAGATTTTGAGTCAATCCTGGTGAGATAATGATGTCATTTGAGTCAACTTTTTTAACATTCATTTATTATGTATTTTGGTTTGGGGCCTAATCAGGTGTGCTCAGAACTTGCTCCTATCTCAGTGTTAAGGGATCATTTATCACTGGGGGGGATAAAACCTGCATCAAACTATCTCTCTGACCCCACTTACTTTATTTTTCAATTCATGGTCAACTGAGATAGAACTGTGTTTCATGGGCTGGCTACAATTTTTAAATAAAGTTACTTACAAAGGCAAAATCATAAGCATCATTTTTGGATGCAGTAAAGATTTAAAAAGCTATTAACAAAGCCAAAGATTAGCAAAAATGAATAGAAGAGTTAAAAGGAAATAATCACTGATGAAAATTCTCATGTCAATTTAAAAATTGGGAAAAATATTTAAAGTGCCCCCTCCCAAGTCAGAAAACATATTGCATTATTAGTAAGATAGAGAATTGGAATGGGAAAGCATAAATTTCTCTCCAACTTTCTCTCATTTTTATTGAGAATTAATACTTTGTTTATGTTTTGTGTTTTGGGGTCTCCTAAACAGTGCTCAGGAGGCCATATAGACCCTGCCTATAATTCTCGGCCAGGTGGTCTGAAGTACAATGAAAGATCAATATGATACACAGGCCAGCAGTTCTGGGGTTATCTGGCTCACTCCTGAGGAGTTTGAGGACCTTCAGATCTGACACAGAGAAGTTCAGTGGAAAATGTGGCTTCAAGAATCAAATATGGGATTGAATTTGAATTGGATTTGAATTGAATTGAATTGGATTGGATTTAAAATAGTATTTAAAATATACAGTGAATTCTAAGCTAACAACAATGCTGGGTAGGTACAGGTTTGGGAACTATAGCACAGAGATCCCAGATGTAGTCTGTTAAATTAAATATAACAGTCGAGTTCTCAAATACATATAACTCAGAGACAGACCAGATTAGCCAGAAAATAAATTCTGTCCGGAATTCAGGTTATTTCTACAGTGTTGCCCTTAGTAAGGCAGAAATTCTTGAATTTGTGGTCTCAGAATTGCTTTACACTTTGTGTGTTATATCTATCAGTACCATGTCTTATTTCTGCAATAAAAATCACTACAAATGTAAGGGCTTAAAAGATATTATTTTCTTTTAGTCTGCAGATCTTAAGTCTAAAACCAAGGTCTAAAATAGGGCAACATTTACTTCTGGAAAATTTCAGCAGGAGACTGTCCCAGCATGTGTATAATGGCCTCTTTCTTAGTATTCCAGGCATATTTCTCCAATCTCCAATTTCTGGATTGCCTTTTTATTTTCTGCTATTGATACTCCTATATCCCTCCTTATAAGAACCTTTGTGAATACATTGTGCCCTTCCCCATCATCCAGTCTCTTTCTATATCAAATCTGAAACTAATCATATTTTCAAAGTTGCTTTTATCACACTAAGTGGCAACGATGAGAATGTGGATATCTTTGTGAGGCAATAAATCAACCTAACACAAACAAGAAAGCTATTACTTTTTTTGTTTTTTGGGTCACACCCAGCAGCACTCAGGGGTTACTCCTGGCTCTGTGCTCAGAAATCACCCCTGGCAGATTTGGCAGATCATATGGGATGCTGGGATTCGAACCACCTTCCTTCTGCATGCAAGGCAAACGCCCTACCTCCATGCTATCTCTCCGGCCCCAAGAAAGCTATTAATTTTAACACAAATAAAATATACCTTTATTTGCAAAATTTATTTTCCAAAATCAAAAAGAAAGCATAATAAGAAAACTGACATTGTTTTACATTTTAAAATCTCTCAAGGTCTTGATAAACAGAAGACAGCTGGATTTCATATCTGCTCCTGCATTCAATCTGTTGTGTTGTGTTATTTTAGTTAAGGTCCATGAGGACACTACATCTTTAGACAGTCACCAGTTTATAAAAAGAAACAATTTCCAAAAATTGTTTAGATAATTATGGATATGTTTACTGAGCATAACTATATCTTCACATGGATTAGAGTTTTAAAGAGTTGTTGCATTGTGAAATCAGAAACAAAATTAAATAAATTCATATTCCATCATATTAAAAATCTTCGTCAAACTTGTAATTTGAATGCAGTTTTTCCATATGAGCGATTTGTAGCATCATACATTAATCATTTGGGACATATTTATTTATTTGATTTGGCATTTCTGGCAACTACTCTTGGCAATGCTCAAGGACCATGTGGGAATAAATTTGGGTTTCTCACATGCAAAACATTCATGCTATATCCCTAATTTTGAAAATATTGGTGTACAAAATGAGTATAACCTTGAAATGTTATTATGCATGAAATAATGAATTATTAGTATCACCGCCAATTTTATTAGAAAAAGTTGGGGCCGGAGAGATAGCATGGGGTAAGGCGTTTGCCTTTCATGCAGAAGGTCATCGGTTTGAATCCCAGCGTCCCATATGGTCCCCCGTGCCTGCCAGGAGCAATTTCTGAGCATGGAGCCAGGAGTAACCCCTGAGCACTGCCGGGTGTGACCCAAAAAAAAAAAACCACCAAAAAAAAAAAGAAAAAGTTTTTAAATTTTGGGAAGGTATTACATTTACAGAGGCAGATGCAAGTGTTTTATTTGTATTTTTTTCTCTAAATATTGAATTTTATTTCTGACAACATTGTCAGTTGGTATCTAGACACAACAGTTTTCCTTCTTTTTTGATTTTCAAGGGAAAGTCTATAAAGTACCTAAGTATGAGTAGCCACGATTTGTCAGTTGTTTGTTTGTTTTTAAATAAGAATGGTATAACATTAAAAAATAAACTAAGTTCTCAATTTTTTTTCAGTGGAAAACAATTATTTATTTACAACATGGCACATTTATCAAGACACATTTTTGTCATTAAAAATTTTAGTTTTGATCTATTTTTGATTTAGTTTTGAGCACATGTATTTTTATATAAAAGTTGTGAAAACATATGTTTGTAACATCAAAGTATGTTTTTTTATTTAAATATTTTTTTCTTTTATGTAAACACCTTGGTTACAAACATGATTGTGGTTGTGTTTCAATCATACAGGAGGACACCCCACATCACCGGTGCAACATTCCCACCACCAATGTCCCAAATATCCCTCCTATCCACCCAGCCCCACCTGTACTCTAGACAGGCTTTCTATTTCCCTCATACATTCTCATTGTGAGGATAGTCCGCAATGTAGTTATTTCTCTAACTAAACTCTGTGGTGAGGTTCATGAAGTGGGCTGTAACTTTCAGCCCTCCATCTCTTTTGTCTCTGAAAATTATTGCAAGAAGGTCTTTCATTTTTCTTAAAACCCATAAATGAATGTGACCATTCTGCATCTTTCTCTCTCTCTCTGACTTATTTCACTCAGCATAATAGATTCCATGTACATCCATGTATAAAAAATTTCATGACTTCATTTCTCCTGATGACTGCATAATATTCCATAGTGTATATGTACCACAGTTTCTTTAGCCATTCATCTGTTGAAGGGCATCTTGGTTGTTTCCAGAGTCTTCCTATGGTAAATAATGCTGCAATAAATATAGGTGTAAGGAAGGGCATTTTGAATTGTATTTTTGTGTTCCTAGGGTATATTCCTAAGTTCTCAATTTAATCAGCAATTTCTCTTCAAGACTGTTCTATTTCAATATGCTTATGTATATTTGTAGACTTCTGTTGTCTTTTCATATTCTATAAAAAAAAATTGATCTGTTTTTAGGTTTCAGTTCTTGACCTGTTCCCAAAGAAAACACTAAAGTTTTTCTCAAAATTTGCAAAGGGTATTTATGTCTACCTTCTAATAGTAGCCTTGTGATAAATTAGAACAGTTCTTAGTCATTGTCTCTACTTCACAATAAATATACTTTTTTGATTGTTTGTTTGTTTGGGGGGCCACACCCAGAGGTGTTCAAGGCTTATACCTGGCCCTACACTCAGAAATCACCCTGGAGCTGGAACTCAAGGTCTCATATAGGGTCCTGGGGATAGAACCATAGTTGACCATATGAAAGACAAGCACCCTGTCCATTGTACTATTTTCCAACCTTTATAAAATCATTCTTTGGGGGCCTAGAATGATAATACAGGTACAGATAGCAAGGCATTTGCCCTGCACATAGCAGTCTGAGATTTGATCCCCAGTATTCCACATGTGTCCCCCAGAGTCTGCTAGGATTAATTTCTGAAAGTAAAGTCAGTAGTAGCTCCTGAGTGCTATATATGTGGCCCAAAAAACAAACTAAAGAATTCTTCAAAAGAAAGACCATTTTTTCTACTGTATGCTGTGGCAGTCGAACAGAAAACCTCTAGTACCCAGTTGACTTGAACTAAAGCCCTTCAACTTCCATGTGTTCATACCATCATTGCAAATGTCAGCTCAATGAAACAGGCAACTAACAGCTTGTATTAGTATTGAAATTATTTGAACAATGTAGATTTATAGGAAGTGCCTGAAGGGATCCTAAAGGTATGTGGGAGAACAATGTGAGAAGAGTTGCCTCAGGACATGATCTTGGCCAGCTTCCTGAATCAATGTTCAGTCCACAATCCAGCTTTCATGAAGTGAAAGAGCAGGCATAGAAAATAAAGGATAGAGCCTAGATGGGCATTACTTCTTTGAAACTCAACTAGCTGCTAGAGATTATGAGAAATGAGGCCTACACCTAAGCATCCCCCTATCAGCAAAACCCCTATCATTACTAAGGAAAGAGGAAATTCTTATGAAGCAAGAAATATTCTGCTATACATTAATCCAGTTAAAGATGGGACAATTTAAACTGCCATATATTTAACTTTGTATATATTAAGGCACATGCCTACCATTAAAGTGACTGAAGATTTTCTGTGTAGTTCATTTTAGTAGTGGTGTTCTATGACAAACACTGGTTAAAAGGGTACAAATATGAGAGAGAGCATACAGGTAGGGCATTTGCCTTGCATGCAGAAGAACAGTGGTTCGAATCCTGGCATCCCATATGGTCCCCCAAGCCTGCCAGGAGCGATTTCTGAGCGTAGAGCCAGGAGTAATTCCTGAGCGCTGCTGGGTGTGACCCAAACCCCCACCCCCAAAGGAACAAATATGAGCATTGAAAATGGCAATATTAATACAGTTGAAGTGTTCTGAAAGCTCAGGTGTTCCGAGGCAGATGATAATGGTAGTAACGAAACTGTTAAAGGCAAAAACTGAAATAAACATAGATTGATTTTAATGTCTATATATGTTTTTATTACACTTATTTGAGAAGACCCCAGAGTCTTCTCAAAAATGCCAGAAGCTTTCCCCCAAAGAAAAGACTAAAGACTTTTCTCAGATTTTGCAAAGGGTGATTATGTCCACCTTCTAATAATAAATTTGTGATAGATTAAAACAGTTAAATGTGTGATCCACTTACCACAAATTACTTTAAAAACAACAACAGCAGCAGCAGAGGGACCAGAGAGAGAGCACAACGGTAAGGAGTTAGCCTTGCATGCGGCCACCCAGGACGAATGATGATGGTTTGAATCCCGGCATCCTATATGGTCCCCCAAGCCTGCCAAGAGCGATTTCTGAGCACAGAGCCAGGAGTAACCTCTGAGTGCCGCCAGGTGTGACCCAAAAACTAAAACTGAAACATACTAGCAAAACTATGATGCAAATCACTAAGCAAATAACCTTCCTGGTTATCCTGGTTAGAAACTAAAGCTCAAGTTGCTGTACTAAGTGCAGTTTTCATTTTTTTTTTGTTTTGTTTTTGTTTTTGGGTCACACTCGACAGCACTCAGGGGTCACTCCTGGCTCTACGCTCAGAAATAGCTCCTGGCAGGCCCGGGGGACCATATGAGATGCCGGGATTCGAACCACCGTCCTTCTACATGCAAGGTAAATGCCCTACCTCCATGCCATCTGTCTGGCCCCCTAAATGGAGTTTTCTAAACCTAGTCTAGCACTGCCCTGTAATGATTAAAGCATAGTAAGAACTTGTTTCCTCAACTATTTCTAAATAATGAAGTGAATACAATGGTAGTCTTTCCAAGGTCATTTCTGGTTTGTCTGAATTTACTTTTTTGTTTGTTTTGCTTTTGTTTTTGGGTCACACCCGGCAGCGCTCAGGGGTTATTCCTGGCTCTACGCTCAGAAGTAGCTCCTGTCAGGCTTGGGGGACCATATGGGATGCTGGGTTTCAAACCAGTATCCGTCCTGTGTTGTCTGAGTGCAAGGCAAACGCCTTAGCTTTGTGCTATCACTTGGGCCTCAATTCACTTTTTAATAGCCTTTTCCAGGTAGGTAAATGTATTTCTTTCAGGCCACATCAGTTAACCCACTACCCAGAGCTGTGGGAGTAGGCTGCCTGAGAATCAAGACAATATAATGCTGAAAGAAACTGATAAAATCAACTTATCAATTGCAATGCAATTGCTGCCGAACAAGATCTGCACTTAAGGCAAATGCTAGTGATCTCAATTGTTTACTTACGGGGTCCTAAGCTTTTCAGCTTCTTTGCAGCTAGAGAGAGGTAGGTAGAGGTGGCCTTTCTTATAGATTCTTATCAAGCTTCTCAAGCCCTTTCCAACCACCCTGGAGGCACTCTGCCTTTAGTTAGAATAAACAGAAAATACCTATCACCTGCTCAATAATTTCCAAACACTGAAGGGACCTTTGGGGAGGAAGATGAATTTCTTCTCAATTGCTCGATTAGTCTCTCTGAACTGATCAATGAGAGTCAGAATTCTTTGTGGAGAGTTTTTAATGAGCGTGGAAGCAGGGATTTGAGGTCATTTCCCTTTAGGACTCTTCGAAGAGAGGTGCAAGGGCATGCACAGGGCACACGTGAAGACCTGTCATTCCCCCTGGGCACAGGATGTGGGAATGCAGGAAGCACAGGCAACCCTGGAGCCATCCAGCCTGCCTGCCATAAGCAAGCCCTGGCACATCAAAAGGAAAATAGAATTTGAGGGAAGATAGAACAAAGGACTAACCAGACCGTGATGCTGCAGAAAACAAACATGATTAGTTGATTTAGAATGCGTTCATTCTTTAGGATGAGTAAACAGGCCATTTCAGAATTGTGTCTATAATGTAGTGATTCATGCGGACCATTATTAACAGGTTAAAATGATTTCATCACCTTTTTATGCACCAGTTATATAAAAGCTCAAAAACTATTTTCATACCCTAAACAAAGTCTGTATTTGAGAATAGAAAACGACTGTTTCCCATGACTTCCACAATGGCATGGAGTGGACACCAATTTCATCTAATAATGCCATCAACCACAGTGTTTTCTTCTGGAAATTTGTGTCTCACAGTTGTGTTGCCTGATTGGAGGCTGGAGGCAGAGCTATGACTAGATTAGTCACATACATATTCAGAGAGTTTGCAGATATAACTACCAACAACCACCCCACCAATAAGAGCTCATCAGGAATTCACAAGTACTAGCAGCAGGCAGCCTCAGGATTGTTAAAATCTTAGGTCATCGGGATATTTAGCACTTACAAGCTTACCCACTGAGTCTTTCTTTACAATACTGAAGCAGGTCACAATAACCAATGGATAGTTTATGACAGTCTAAGTCACTTATACAGTAATCCATTCATTTAATTCCATAAGTCAGTACATAAAAGTAAATTACAAAATCAAAGTTTATTAAAGCAAAAGTGAGGAGTTAGTGCATATTGAAAAAGCATTAATAATTTAGTAGCATTGGTACTTCATTTTTTTCTGCAGTTTTAAGGGAGAATCCTATTTTATAATAATTACAGATAGCAAGGTTGATTTATCTTCTTTTAATATCAGATCCCTATTCTTTATACTTTATGTGGAACATAAATTGAGCTTGTTTTAAAATATTGCAGTAGAAGGGAAGCTATTTCCTCTGCCTGGGTTGAAAATTTTTAAACTTTTCTCTCTTTTCCACTGTTAGCTTTAATAAGAATTTTTATTCTGAGAGAAAACGAAAGACTAAAATTTGAGCACAATTCTGAATTATGAACAGTAATCTGTAGCAATTATCTTTGGGGTTTCTTTTCCCCCACCTAGACAGTTCTATTCTCTGGAATTGTGTATTTAAGTTCTTTCAGGTTCCTCACAGGTGTTCATGTCTCTGATTAGAGATCAAAATTCTTACTTTTTAGAACATCATTGCTGTCAAATTATTGGAATGCAGAAGCATATTCGTCAGAAGTCATGCAGAGTGATTACTTCATTTTTATTGAACACAGTAGAAATCACATTTAAGATTTTGGTGAAATATTCATGAAGATAAATGATTAAGAAAATACCCCAAAACAAACCAAACAAAACAAAACGAACAAAATTATTTTAAATTTCAAAACTCTTTTTTTCTTTTAGAAATTCATTGCAATGTGAAACTATCTTAGAGATATTTATGATATTAGGTAAAATTATACACCACCCGGCATGTTGGTAGTCTTTGAAGATCTAAGGTCTGATACTATTTCTAGGTTTTCCAAACCTCTTGTAGAAAGACTCCAGAAAATCTAGCTCTGTAGACTTTCTCATTCATACAGTCCACCTGGAATACTGTCAACCATGACTATATTTGACCATTACTATTCTAATCTGGTCATTTGAATAGAAGTGCAAAAACCATCCCATTCTTTCAAAACCAAATGTAGGAAGCTTGCATTTTAGTCAATTCCAATACAGTCAACTCATTTCAGTAATTCCATTACAGATTTTACAGAATAAAGACAGATATATACTAGCATCAAATGTGTGACTTCAACAAAACATTTACTTCTCACAGATCTGGAGACTAAAAAAATCAAAATCATGGTGCTGGCAGATTCAGTTGCTTAGCACAGTATTTTATGATTAGCTATGTGTCCTTTCTCTGTAGGATTGTCATGCAAATTAAATGTCATACTATGACCTACTGATGCCCTTTCTGTCTGTATCCTCATATGGTACAAAGAAAGCAAGTTTTCTGGCTTATCTCATCTTATAAGGGACACGAATCCTAAACTAATTGTCCCCCAAAAGCCCATCACCAAACAGCATCCCTTTGGCAGTTAAGACTTTAACACATACAACTGGAAAGAAGGCATAATCTAGTCCATAACATTTAGATATGACCTCAAAATCCATATTCTTTTTGCCTTAATAACATAGTCATTAAATCCTAGTAACAGTTTTAATTTATTCCAGTATTAACTCCTAAGTCTATGGTGAGAAATCTTACTTAAATATTATCTGAACCAGGGGCCAGAGAGGTGGTACAAGCAGACAGGTGTTTGCCTTGCATGTGTAGCTAACCTAGGACGGACAGAAGTTCAATCCCCCAGCGTCCCATATGGTCCCCCAAGCCAGGAGTGATTTCTGAGTGCATAGTCAGGAGTAACCTCTAAGCGTCACCAGGTGTGGCCCAAAAATAAAAAATTAAATTAAATTAAAATTAAAAATAATAATGGGCCGGAGCAGCGGAGCAAGCAGTACGGCATCTGCCTTGCACACGCTAGCCTAGAACAGACCGAGGTTCAATCCTCTGGCATCGCATAGACCCCCAAGCCAGGAGCGATTTCTGAGCGCATAGCCAGGAGTAACCCCTGAGCCTCACAGGGTGTGGCCCAAAAACAAAAAATAAATAAATAAATATTATCTGAATCATATATAAATGTGTCCTTGAAATATAATAGCAATGGAAGGAAAAAAATCTTCTCCAGGTATGAACCTAGAAAATTAAACATCTTAGAGACCTCCAAAATAGTATTTCCAAAATAGTTATAGTGCTTCAAGGGTGGCAAACCCTAAGTAATCCAAACTTGGAAAGCCAAATCACTTTTGGTAGTTCTTAAGAGTAAAGAATCAGTCTCTTTAATTAGGTGCTTTGCCCTTTAGGTCCACTAGGAAGTGGAGGCATCATCCCCCAAAGTAATACTGAGGCAACTCAAAGCCCAGCATACTGCCTCATAATTTTGGGAAGTCTATGCCACCTCTCATTGCAAGGGTCACCCACTGAGCCACTGAGAAGAATATAAGCTGTCAATCTTATGGTTAAAATTCAGGCTAACATGTCAATGGGAGATACCCTTTTCATGAGAATCATGTTTCTATTCTTTTTTAAGCAGGTCCTGTTCTATCTATAATGCTCTAAACAGTAAGTATTCAAAGTTTCCCTGCAAGGAGAAACTGCACCTTAGCAAATGTTCCAAATGTCAGAAATGATCACAAAGTATAAATGCTGCTAATCACTCTGCTCTTTAGTTTTCATGCAACATTTGGTTGCCCTCTGTTTTACAGGGATGTGCAAATACTAGTCTTAAAACATTGCTAAGTCATAGCTAAACTTAAATTCTTTGCCTTTTGTGGCCCAGAGAACATATAACTGCTACATGTTTTTTATTTTCTACTTGATGATGAATATACCCCCACATAATATTTGTCTCCTAGGCAGAATACCTCAAACATTTTTAATTCCTTTTCTTTGACATGTATCATATACCTCATGAATAATAGTAATGATTCACTATTGGCCAGCTTTTCTTTGCTTTTTATATTTTTCAGACTTCAAAGCACTTTAGTATAGGCAGAAGGTGAATCTGGTGGTAAAGATCAACCTAAATTATCTTATCACTCAATATATGTTTTTATGAAGAGAAGTTCATTTCTTTGCCAGGATGAGAGAAAGTCAAATCTACTGCTTCAAAGCGTTTAACAAATCTTTACTCACTTCAACCCATAATTCTAAATTCCACCTGTACCTGCTCACTCATCTGAGTCAGAATGTGTGCAGTTACTTAAACTTTCACTAACCAATGTGAATCCTCCTACTGAGCAAAGTTATGCAAATGGAGACCAGATTTTCCAAGGTCAAAACACATAGTTTATATAGCAGCAATACTTATGCATAAGGGAATTCAAACTCTTTCACTTGTAGTAAAATCTATGTAGTTCATGCTTTATTTTTTACTAAATATTTTGCTAAATGACTTAATTTTTAATAGCAAAAAGCTAAGTGAAAACAATCATTAGGACAAGTCCTCAGTGCATAAATTTCCTACCTCTTTTCTTTTAAAGTTAAGTGAAGTATTGAAATGAATCCAATTACTATGGATACTAAAACAAAGCATACCTTAGGAATGTGTTTTAGGCATTCACCTAGTATTAATTATGACATATTTAGCTTTCAATAAGACATATTCAGTATTTAATTATTTTATAGGACTTTGGGATCTGACAACCTCTCTTATTTAGTTACTTTAATCCACCACTCTTAATAAGTAAAAAGAATATACAACACCCATGAATAGGATTATATTCACTCTTCTACAAATTCATGTGGCCTTATCCCTTGAGGTAACACTTTGGTAGGGATGCCTATTTGGATTGATGTTGGCATTTGGTTGCCAAGGAACTGTTCTTGGAATAGGGCAAAAACACAACACGTAATCTGGCATCTTTTTAGACACGTTTAAGATTGGTATGGGCTTCAGTGCACATCTCTTATGATTAAGCATTAATACCTTTCCTGTAGGATTGTCATACAAATTAAAAGTCATGCAGATTAAATGAGTTCATTCATAGGAAGTGCTTAAAACAGTTTGTGGTACCTGGGAAACATTCAATAAATGATGGTTACTATTTGGTTATTATTCTTGCTCTGCTATTACAGACTCAACCCATGAAAAGGCAATTAAGGAAACAAATTTTTATATATCACAAGCACCTGCTAAAACTATAAGGTCCTATATGACATGGGTATATCCAATGGAAAACCACAGAAAGAAAACACTTAATTTTTTTTGCAGTCGATATCACATAGATCTTTCAAACAAAGCTTTTCTCATAACACATGATATGTCATTCCAAAAAGCTAGTGTGTACAGATTTTATTGCATCCAATTCAAAACACAAAATTTTTCTCTACATAACTGAAAAAAGTATTCCACCATGAGTATTATTTTATTTCTGCATGAATATATGGTCAAAATTTATTTTAAAAAGTCTTTTGATAGTGAGAAGTATAGTAGAAAAGGCAAGATGGAAAGAATGAAAATAGGTATAAATGCAGAACAGGGAAAAGTTACATGTTTTTTATTTTGATAAGGTAAAGCTGGATATGTCACCTTCTATTTTTCCATTATTCATTCTGAATTTCTGCAGAAACTAATTTCTAAATTATAAATTTAACTCGACTGTCCTTTTAAAATAATTCAGTTCACCAAACCTGTATGTGAATGGTTGGTACATTTATTTCAGTCATTTTTTTCAGTGAGCAGATATCAAAACTCCATCTTGTTCTCCACAGAAGTTTAAGATATTTCTTTTGTTACTTTTGCCTCTCCCCAAATGTTAAGGAATGTTTTATATTAGCTGTGTTTAGTATTAAACCAGGAGCTGATCATTGGCCAGAGGAAAAGAACAAACAACAGATGTCTTATCCCTGATGGTTTCACAAAGGCCACCAAGGCCGACCTTGTTCAACAACATCATCTGAAGTTTTACAAAGAATAATGTCGGCATGCCCTAGTGATTTGATCAAACCACTATATGCAACAGGACACATGATGACTGGACCACCCCTGCCTGGCAAGCCCACTCCCCTTTTCCGCATTCTTTCTCTGTGAGTCCCTTGTAAACTTCAAGTCTCAACCTGAAAGTCAGATGGCTTTCTTAGACAATCACTCCACCATCTTTAGGGAAACTAGCACCAGAAAGAGCCCTGTTTCTGCTCACACCAGGCCCTGTCTTTCAAATATTGGTGAGTAGTGGGCAACCTCATCTTGATTCAGTAACATCAACGTGTCTTCTACCCACTCCTTCCTTCCATACTAGTATCAAACACATTTTTATATCAGTTTGCAAGCATCTCACATTCCACAGCAGATAGGAGTAACTTTTGCCACAATTGGGCCTCATTAGTAAAACTGATGAGACACTTTGATTTTAAAATTCAGATGAAATGATACCTTAATGAGGTTAGAGAGTTTCCAGAAGCTGATATTTACTAGTATCAGAGAGCACAGGCATAATGGGGTCAATGGTGATGAGTGTGAGTAATACAGAACAGAGGGGGTCATGAGTGAATAAAAAGTTATACTAAAAGCTAAGGCGCCAAGTCATCTTGGTCATCGTCAGAACTGTTTAAACATTAAACCTGGAGAGGTGTGTAGACTGAACTGGAGATGTGCTGAAGTATAAAACCAGGATTATATCAGAGGCAAAATGGGAGGAAGAGAAATAAGTTCTATTAATTCCACAGGGTGAGGGCAATTGTCTCCAGAGAGCAAATCCTGCTGGTGGTAATAAGTCAAGAAATCAGTCAACTGAAACTAGAGCTTCTGAATCCTTTATGGTAATCTAGGTCCCCAAAGGCAATCCCAAGGCTTCCCCTGGGTGGGTGACTAATAGAAAGTGATTTCTCCCTGCCATAGACAAGTATAAACCAAGGTTTGGAAAGGACAGGCAAGACTTGCTACAGCTTGTTTTAGAATCAGTAAGAACAAAAGATTTACCTAATTTTTCTTTGGCTCTGCACTGTACTAAATTACTCATTAACTGAAGCAAACAGCACTTAGTAACTCACAATTGTTGGGGCCAGTTGGTAATTCATCCATGATTTGTATGTATAACATGAGGAAACTCTTTTCAGTATGTTTAAAGTTTCAATGAATACAAATGCATTGTTTAATTAATGTGATGATACCAAATCTAAGAATACTTTTGGGTTCTAATATCTTTGGACACTCTTCATAGTGCTTTAATATACACACACCCCAAATTTAATATCACAGTAGAAAATGTGTGAGCTTATTATCAAGGAGTGAAATTCCAATCTTGCTTATTCATACATAACTTTCTTCATACAGACAGTAACAATGAATGACACAAATTTAATTTTTCTTGTTTTGAACCACACCCTGTGATGCTAAGAAGTTATCACTGGACCTTCACTCAAAAAAATCACTCCTGGTGATGCTCAGTTACCCATATGGGGGGCAATGGACTAGCCTTGATGCAAGGCAAGTACCATATCCACTTTCCAGGCTTTATATGATACAAACTTAAATCACCAATAACATGAAGAATATACTCAATCATACAGAATCAGAGATGAAGTCAAGTGAGAAAATGACTGCCATCTCTGGCCAAATCCCACAAAAGGGAAGATGGGCAGCAAAATTGCAGTTAAGGCCTTGAGAACTGCATGCAGAGCACTTGAATTTGGGAAGAACAAATCAAATCTGTGCTAGGAAGAGTAAGCAGATAATGAGCAACAATGCCTTAAACTCAAATGTCTATACTCAGTAAGATCTGTCAGGTGGTTATTATTTCACCACTTTTATAGAAGTATAAACCAGGGATCTGAAGTTGGAATGATTTACTTGAAATCAAGGACTGGGCTAGAGATTTGCCTCAGCAGTAAAGTGAGTCCTCAAATATATGAGTCCCTGGGTTGTATTCCCGAGTAGGTCAGCAAAAATAAAATAACAAATAGCATACATGGCTGGTAAGTACTAGAAAGAAGTTCTTAGTTTAGATCTAGCTGAATACAAAGTTATATCATTTTATATCTTAACACGTGATTGAATAATGCAGCTTCTCTCGTGATTAAATCCTTTAGATGGCAGACATTCTAGTCCTCTTTCAACATCCAATAATTGATAGTCATTAAGCTTATTAAAGTTGCTCATGAATTGTGAGGAATTGTTCAAATAAAAGGCAATGTGGTGCTTTTTTTGGATGGTTGTTGAAAGACTATAAATAGATCCTCATTGATTTGCAAATGTAATGCCATGTTCTAGAAGCAATATGAAAATGTGATCATGTCTTGTTTTTCCACACTATTGCCTTGATCCCTTTCCCTAAGTGATCTTCCAGTACTACTGAGTACAGGAGAAGATGATGAGAATAAACCAACCACAGAAATATCTTCCATGATGCATCAGATGGGTTGGCTTCGGCAACTCTTCTCCCATGGCTTTCACTTGGCTGAGCTGAGGCAGGAATGGCACCAAAGAGCCTCTAAGACAGTGCTTGAAATAAAAAAGCCGCAAGCCTCGTTAGAGCAGTGAGGGGTTCAGAGCCTCAGTGACTGGATTAGCGAGTTTAAATCTTAGCAATGCAGTTTGTGTATGTGTGTGTGTGTGTGTGTGTGTGTGTGTGTGTGTGTGTGTGAACACTCTGCCCATCTGTTGGCCTCATGTGCAAGCATCTGCATTAAGGCCTGAGTATCCATATTCTTAATGTCAAGGGATTGTGAAATTTTGCTTTTGTGACAAGAAGTCTTCAGGGCCATAATTAACAAAGTAGGGAATTTCAACCCAAATATTATAACTCCTTTAAAACTATGCCATCTGCTAGCCTTATGTCCTCTATTGAGCTTGAGTCCTAAAGGCAGTTGGGGTGGGGGTGGAGAGATCACAAATTTATTTTTATTTTAATAAGATTTTTTTAAAGAGTAGAGTAGTGAGGATGTGGGGTGGGAGGGCTTGTTCACAATACAAAAAAAAATAAGAGGAACTATTATATTAGACTTCTGTTTTTAAACTTTTCTAAAAGTCATTGGTTATAGGTTTGAGGAACAATGGTTTCAAGCTTTACTATTAACAAAGTTTATGCTTTTGATATTGCTATTGTTCTATTGTCCCCTTCTCCCCTTCCTGTTTAAAAGCAACTTAGTTTGCCTCACATAATATAACAGCATGGGTAATTCTAACACACAAAACTTCTTGTGGTCACATTAAAAAAATAATAAAATAAAAGCAATACAACTAAGTCTCAGAGTCATTTTGCTCAACATTGTTCATTGATGATAAAAAAAGGAACTTGATCAAAACACCTATTTCATTGGATTTTGTCTTGCTTAAAACAGCAGTTTCCAAAAACTCATTGACAACAGAGTGTCCTCACTATGTAACTTCATAGAATCTATGTTATAGAAAATAACCTTCTAGTATTTCTATTGTATCTCTCTCTCTACTTGCATCTAATCATTTCACCAATAACAACAATTTGAATTGACAACAAAAAAATTTGTTAAGTATCTGACCAGGGACTAAAAATATAAGGACTAATAAGACATTGTCTTAACCCCAATGATAAACCACAAAATAGTTAAACAGATCATTTCATTCTAGGGTGATAAAGCTACATTTAAAACATGCCAAGAGTCCAATAATTCTAACAGCTACTAAAACCAGAATAAAACATCCATACATTTTTAATAAAAGATACCTCCTGAACTAAGTAAGGTTAAAGAATTGGCTAAGTTAACAAAGGGTTAGGAAATTATTCAAGAGATAAGATAAGATGATAATAGAGTTTCAGCAAACTGACAGCTGTTCAGAGAAGCTAGAGTAGGAAGTGTCAAGTTGAAGGTTTCATGATTGAACAGAAGCCATGTTCAGGAAAGTCAGAGAACTGTGCTAAAGAGCTCAGATCTCATCTTTTTAAAAACAAAAGCATTTGGGATGGAGAGAAGGCAAAGACAGTAAGATGTTTGTCTTGTACAAGTCCGACCAGGGTTCTATCCCCAGCATCCTATATAGTCCCCTAAGCCTACCATGTGCGGTTCCTAATTGCAAAGCCAGGAGTAAATTCTGAACTTGCTAGGTTTGGCTCCCAAAACCAATATATATATAATATGTATATAATATATAATATATAATGTAATAATATATAATATATTATATAATTATAACTAATAAATAGAGTAAATAATAGATATATAAATATAAATAATAAATAAATAATGGTAATAAAAATAATATATATAAATAAATATATATAAAGGGGAAATAAACCCAGAAGTTTTTATGTCTCGATCATAGACCCTCAATGATTTTTTCTGTACAATCTTCTCTGATCTTAGACTCTAAGCAGGATTGGGTCTGATTAGTACTTTGATGGGAGCAAACTCTATTTAATATGTTTAAAATGCTAAAGAGTTTAAAGTGATGCACATAATACATGGCATGAAGGCTGGAGATGTTATTAGCAGTACAGCATTTGCCTTGCAGGGGTGAGGCCTTAGGTTCAATCCCCAGCACTGCATAAAAACCAAACCAACAAACAAAACCACAGGATAACATGGAAGCCATGTTAAGATTTGAGTGAGAGAGAGCACACCAGAATATGCAAGAGCAACGTGGGATGATGGACTATATTAGACATGAAAAAGAAAATAGAAAGGGAAGAATGAGATCCACATTATTTGGCAGCTAACTGAAATCAGTGATTATTACCTTCATGTAATAATGGCAGAAAAAAAATTGCTTAGAATGAATCACTTAGAAAGAATTACTTACCATGAAGGAAGTGATAATTACCTCATTAATTTAGACAGAACAGGATATGAAGTTTATCTTCACAATGAGGTGAGGCCAAAGCTGAGTTTATTCCTTGTGTCTTGGTTTTTGCTTCTTTTTTATTGATGTACCCTAGTTTTCAATAACATTGATGTCACTGTTTCAGACCTGCAGAGTGGCATGAATGGGTCAGGATTCCTTCACTACTGTCTCCTGGCCCCTTTTCCCACCCCTTATGCCTCAGTCTCTTTAGTTTCCAATTTTAGTAATTCCATCTCAAAATTTGTTCCCACAGGAGATTGTCTAAAAAGTGGTCCTCAAACTATGGCCCACAGGCCACATATTGTATTTGTATCTTTTTTGTTTCTTCATTGCAAAATAAGATATATGCAGTGTGCATAAGAATTCGTTCCTAAGTTTTGTTTTTACTATAGTCAGACCCTCCAATGGTCTGAGGGACAGTGAACTGGCCTCCTGTTTAAAATGTTTGAGGATGCCTGGATAAGCCTTTCCTTTGTTTCTTTATACTCCACATCTGAGCAAGTTCATCTGATATTTGTGTTTTACATCTATCACATTTTTAAAGTATTGTATTTATACAGTCAGTAGAAGTGCAACTTAAGTTCAGAAAGAAGTTGAAGTTTGGAAATGTAATTAAAGAATTTTTTCTGCATTAAAATGGCAAGTAGGACCAGAGATAAAATGATCCAAATAAAGTATCTACCTTATGCCATGAAAGGCAAGAGTAACCCCTGAGCACTGGAGGGTGTGGCCAAAAACTGTTATATATTTTTATTCATATATTTTTGTTTCTAGAAATATATATATTTCTATTTCTAGAAATATTTTCAGCTAGGGAGATTTTGTAGTTAAGCTTCCTACAATGCATAGGAAAGTTTGCGATCATCACTCTCAAAATGTTAATGGCATCAAGGTAACGAAGCCTGTTATAGAGTCAATATTCTGAATCCTCAAGGAGGCTCCATAGTAATCTTCAGCTTCTCTCTTGTAACTGAGAGGTAAAATAGTTGGTCCCCAAATATCCTGCAGCACTTTCTTCAGCTACAGTCTGTTGTGATTAGTCAGCCTCTAAACTTAATTGGTTGTTAAATATGTGAAATATTTTGTGAAGATTTTGTTTGTGGATCATACCCAGTGGTGCTAAAAACTTAGTCCTGGCTTTGAACTCAGACCTCTAAGGATCTATATGATGCTAGGGATTAACTTCAGGGTACAAGGTAATTGCCCTTCCTGCTGCACTATTGCTCTGGCCCATATAATAATTTATAAAATATGGCGTCAAAATGAATTTACCAGAAGCACCTCAATGATGATATGGTCTAAGTCAGGGGTCTCAAACTCGCGGCCCGCGGGCCATTTGCGGCCCTCCGTACAACATTTTGTGGCTCGCAGTTGGCCTTCAAATATCGCAATATTCGCGATTATTCGCTTACCGAATAATCGCAATAAAAATCGCATTAGTAAGAAAAAAATCGCATTAAACATTCGCATATCCCGAGCAGTTTCGTTCGGGGTATGCAAATGTTTAATGTGATTTTTTTTTTCTTAAATGCGATTTTTGATTGAGAATATTGGGTAAGCGAAATCCCTTATGCGGCCTGCCTCACCCTGACTTTGCCTCCTGCAGCCCCCAGGTAAATTGAGTTTGAGAGCCCTGGTCTAAATGTTTTATTTAAGTTAAATCAAGCATTTTATAAAAAAAAATAATTGTATCACATGAAAATAAAGTTTTAATACACCAAGCTTTATGTGAGGAGTTTGAAAAATAAACTAGTGCTACTTGATAATTCAAGACAAAGATAAGCATCTGCGGGGCTGGAGAGATAATAGAGAGATAATACGGTGAGCAGAGTGCTTGCCTTGCACATAGTTGACCCAGGATTGATACTCAGAGTCCCATGAGCACTGCCAGGAATAACTTCTGAGTGCAAAGCCAGGAGTAACCCCTGAACATTGCCAGATATGGCCCAGACCACCACCACCCCCAAAAATATAATTCCATATATTACTCACATAAGGAAAATCTGGAAAATATCTGAGCTTAGAAAGAAATGACCTGGCTTTGTTTCTCTAAATATCTATTAAGGTATAAAGATTTAAACAGTAAAAAAAAAAATTATTTTTAATAGTGTAGGTGATAATAGGAAAGAAATTTTCCTTAAAGTTGTGAGCCAATAATTTTCTGTCAACTTTTCATATAGTTTGTTAAATGAGAAATACAAATACTATTTGGCTAAGTTGCACAACATTTTAAAAGCCTTAATATAAACACATTTAAAAATAAAAATATCCGTAGGAAATTGCACAGCAAAGGAAGTCTGTTTTGAATATGTTATTTCTTTCAGAACATCTTCACATATTGACATGGTTAGTTACTAAAGATAAACATAAAATATTAATCAACCACCTACAGTGTTGCTTTCTGTTCAGTGCTACTGGGAATTAAACAAGTGAATTATGCTTATTAAAATGCACTGCAAATTAGAAAAACAGTTTTGTAAAGACATCATTTTCATGGTCACACAACTTAAAACAGGGTTTAATGTCTTTTAATTTGGCAGTCCTCAAAGTTCCCTTTCTTTTCACCAGAGCATCCAGTCCTAAAGAGGTGGCATTAGCAGGAAGGTTTTGCTAGAGAAAACCCATTTTTATTTAGCCAACGACGCTAGCATTATAGCTATTGAAGGGCTCAAGTGAATGCCACTTTCAAAATATACTACCATGGGGGAAGGGGATGGCAGGAAGACTTCTAAACATGGCTAAGGAGGTTCCAGGGTCATCAGTGATTTTTCCACCAACTGATTCAACAAGAAGACCCCAGGTGGCTCTACAGTACAGCCGATATCCAAACTACCTCTGAGTACTCAGGACCATGTGGTGTCAAGAACCAAGTCATTGTCAGGTCCATGTCAGGCAAGTATAGCAATACTGTGTCCTGGTTCTTACAATTCTATTTTTTTCAAGGGCCGGAGCGAAAGGGCGTTTGCCTTGCATGTGGCAGATCCAGGACGAACCTTGCTTGGATCCCAGGCATTCCATATGGTCCCCCCGAGCCAGGAGCGATTTCTGAGCACATAGCCAGGAGTAACCCCTAAGCATCACAGTGTGTGAACCAAAAAGGAAAAAAAATGTATTTTTTCTGTCACATTATATTTAGCAGAAATCAATAAAAATGAAGTTTGTTTCTCATAAGATTTAAATAAATATTCATCTGTAAGGTGCCATTCAAGAACTGATACTAAAAATTAAATATGGTAACATAATAGGGATTTTTTTAAAGTATGAAAAGTATAAAATAAAAAAAACAGGATTCTTTGCTCTCACTGTCACTGAGAAAATCAAATATTTAAAACAACACAGGTTTGCTTTAGCACAAGGAAAAACAGAAGAAGACAGCTTATTTATGCTTTTACAATATTCACTTTATTGATTACCACCTGTTATCTCATTGGATCAAATAACCTTAAACTACCTTTCCCAAAGGAGCTTGTCTCAGACAACTTTAAATAGTATTACTCGGTGAGAGTCTGTTTTGTATGCATGGTTCTGTACCCCAAAAATATTATGTACAAGTAGTTTGGTATTTTGAACTCTCTCATGGATGCTAAAATGTTGATCAGTGTGCAATGTGAATTGTCTAATAGGGCAATGACCTTAAAAATCACATAGTTAACAAGCTCTATGCCAGGAACCTAGATTAATATTTATCCTAATCTCCTTCAGGTAACTCTCAAGCCACATTTGAGACTCAGATTTGGGTCAGAGATATGTTTTAATGATAGAAAACACCCTGCATGTGTAAGCACCTGAGTTCTCTCCCCAACAGTTGCAAACAAAATGAAACCAAAAAAACTCAAATTCATTTGGCACCTGGAAGCCATTAATTCTTGTTAAATGAATTTAACTTCTTATTTATTCATGTAATTCTCTTTGACTTTTAAGAAATTTACTTTTTTTTTCTTCTGTTTTTGGGCCACACCGGATGATATTCATGGGTTATTCCTGGCTCTGGGGACCATATGGGACACCAGGGATCGAACCCAAGTCCATCCTGGGTCAGCTGCGTATAAGGCAAATGCCCTACTACTGTGCTATCACTCCAGTCCCTAGGAAATTTACTTTTCTGTACAACACACACATACATCAAGTGAGAAAGGAGTCTATTTGGCAGGAATATTATTTTATCTGATAAATAATGGTTTATATTGAGATACTGCAGAGTTCCAAATCATTTTTACTGAAACCCAAGTAAGAGCAATAACTATCATGCACCTGAAAATTCAACAACAAACCCTACTTTTGAAGAGAGATGAGGTGAGATTGGGCCACATGAGGTGGTGCTCAAAGGACAAAACATCTATTTCTATTAGAAATAAAATTGGAGGCCTGAGAGATAGAACAGTGGCTAGGGTACTTGCCTTGCAAGTAGTTGACCCTGGCTCTATCCTTAGAAACACCTACAGTATCCTGAGCACTGCCACCACTGATTCCAAAGTAGACTTTGAGCACAGAGAGATATTTTCCCCAAACTAACTAAAATTTGGGAGTTGGAATTATTTCTCACATGGTATACTGGGTTCTGGATTTAATACTTGAATTCACATGCACCCACACCAGTATAACCAGAAGTTAGAGAGTCCTGGGCCCTGAAATACCACCAACCATGTATCCTATTAACAAGAAGCTGAGACAAAATTAAAATTTAGGTTTTCAACACCTTTTGAGAATTTGCTTTATCCAAAGACTGATTCTCTCTATTTCTCAGTTTTGCCTGTGTCAAATGTGAATAATAAAACTATCATAAGTTGGTTGGTTACTAGGTGAAAAAATGAAAACACAAGAGAGCATATTTTTACTCATAAAAAAATCAGATTTTAAAGTTGGAATGACATTACACATATTATTTCTTCTTCTGCTTGAAAATAAAAGTTACCCCAAAAAAGTAATAAAAAGAAAGTCCCACAGTTTGTCAGTAGAAGGATGAAATTAGAATCTCAGAACATTCAGTTTAGTTCTATTTCCTTAGACCATGCTTGGGTAAGTGCTACACTCATTTTAAAATAATTAATAGTAAAATTTGTGACATAAAATACACCATAAAATTTTACCCTCAAGCTATCCACACATCAAAAAATGTATCTTATCTGGGATCGTAATGCAAGGCCTCAACAGTGACTAATTTGATTTACTTTAGGGGGCTCGTTACCATAGAAACTTTTCAATATGCTTTTCCACAGATTTTCTCAGGGGAATGAAACTAAATATTAATACTCATTAATATTTTTTATATCGGAGAATAAATTTTAATAGTGCTGCAAGCACATTCTTCTTCCATCTTGAGTTCTTGGATTTTTACCATTCATACAGATTGCCAACATTTGTGTGAGAACAACCTTCTCATCAACTCTGGGTTCATCATGGTTGGGGGGCAGAGATAAAGTCACTGGGGAGGGCAAGAGTCAAGGCAGGGAAGCAATAAGTAGACAGAGTATGATACCAACCTCTGCTACTTCTCAGGGTCCTCTACCAAACTGGTTAATCAAGTAGAACCAAAAGTCAAGCCTGTTTATGTGTTCATTGGTATGTCTGTTCAAAAAGAACTTGTTCAAATATTTAAACGTTTGGATTGTTTCTTTGTAGATATTTCGGTAGAAAAATGTACTGAGCACTTCATGTTCCCACTGCATAAATCCATAACTACTCTCTATTCCTCCACAACTCTGCTACCCTTTTTCAGAGTGTAAAAACAAATCCAAGCCATCATACCATCTCATCCACAAATACCTAAGTATGTCTCTCTAAGATAGGCAAAACAAACAAACAACAAACCCAGAACAAAACCAATAATCCAGAACCACAATATTGGAAACACATGAAAACTTACTAACACGTCATAATATTTCTAGAAACGACCTGATATTCAATTTTTCTACATTTTCTCTAAAGTTTGCTTTATAGTTAACTTGTTTGAACCAATATCCATACAAAATTCTAAAACTGTATTTGATTGACATGTTTTCTAACCTTTTTAAATATTCTGTCTCCCTATGCCCAGTCTCATTTTTTTCCATGCCACTTGTTTGTTGAAAAATAGGCTATTTTAGGTCATACTTATCCTGAATGTGGTAGACTGAATCCTTAAGGTAGCAATTTCCATGTTTCTCTTTCACTCAGAATGTCTATGAACTGGCTGATCCAAATACTTAACTAAATATTGGTTAAATTTTGAGGTACAAACACTGTAAAGGAAGCATAATGTCTCATTGCCTTTCCACTCTTAGTGGCAAGATTGATATGTGGATTCATATGTTATCAGGCTACTCTGTCCCTTATTAAGTTTTCCCTCTTATCCTTAGAGAAGAACTATGTTCATCACTATCTGAATCATTATTTCATGAAGCCTGAAAAGTGAACATTCTCAAATGCTGTCATTCCTCTTGCATTTATTAGCTGAAATGCTATGAAAAGGAAGAATTTCATGCATCAATCCTTTGGTGACTCTGAAAGTGCATATAAATTAAGCAATTATGAGTGTATTTTCCTCTTTATAATTATTATTTTCAATTACTATTTGAAGTATCACTATTGACTTATGAAATTTTAGTTTATATATTGGATATACTGTCATATATTTCGCTCATTACTCTTTTAGCTGTAGAAGGAATCATATCTTTGGACAACAGACATGCTCAAATTGGCACTTAGTTCCTTTTGACAAGGCCAGAATTTGGCAGCCTCCTTATTCCCTGGCACAGGATGCAACAGGATCATGTTTCTCCTGCCTACACTGCTGATTTTTTGTAGCAGAGCCATTGGTGTTCTTTCCTGGATTTGCTTGGCCTTAGCTTTATACAGAACTTCCAGAAGACCAAGTTGGCAGTAACTATGGTCATAAGGAGCTTTGGTTAAGAGAGGCTCATTAACTTTCATCACTATCTTCATGGTGAAGGCCAGTCATTGCAGCACATACTTCTATTGGCCAGGCTCACAGGAGAAGCTACTAAGCTGCTACTAAGACTTCTAAGCTATACAGTTTTACTACAGAGACCTTCATACAACCACTACCTCCCTGCCAGGACATCTTAGGAGATCACTAAAGTTCATCTGCTTGGCTGTCAACCTGAAGGCTGTAGGTGACAGGGAGAGTGGTGGTGGCATAATTTGTATCTGCTAACCAATTTTCTTTTCTTTTCTTTTCTTTCTTTCTTTTCTTTCTTTTTCTTTCTTTCTTTCTTCTTTCTTTCTTTCCTTCCTTCCTTTCTCTTTCTTTCTTTGTTTCTTTCTTTTTCTTTCTTTCTTTTCTTTCTTTCTTTTCTTTCTTTTTCTTTCTTTCTTTCTTTCTTTCTTTCTTTCTTCTTTCTTTCTTTCTTTCTTTCTTCTTTCTTTCCTTCCTTCCTTCCTTTCTCTTTCTTCTTTCTTTCTTTCTTTCTTTCTTTCTTTGTTTTTCTTTCTTTCTTTCTTTCTTCTTTTTATTTTATTTTATTTTTTATTTTATATTTTCTTATGGGGAGGTTGGGGCTATGCGCTCAGAAATTGCTCCTGGCTTAGGGGATCATATAGGACGCCGGAGGCAGGGGGGAAGGTGTCAAACCGCAGTTCATCCTAGGTTAGCACATGTAAGGCAGATGCCCTATCGCTTGTGCCACTGCTCTGGCCCCTAACCAAGTTTCTTTAGTAGACCTGATAATCATGCTGCCTGAAGAATCACAATAAGAGAAGCAGGAGGATATGAGGCCAAGTTTGACCAGTGAGAGAAGTTGGGAGGGAGTTTGTATATTCTTTGCCCTTTCTTTAGATTGATTTTGTTCTAGAGTGTGACTGCACATGAACTCTCAGAAGACAACTTCAGGGTCCAGCAATGAACTGTAATCGTAGAGATAAAGCCAATTGTGATACAGTAGCTCATATTTGCTACCCCTTTTAATTCCTTCCTTCCTTCCTTCTTCCTTCCTTATTTCCTTCCTTCCCATGCTGGCTATTATACACAGGTCTTCCAGCATTCACTGAATCACATTCTTGTCTCCATTTCTGTTTCTTGTCCCTTCGATCTTCATTTTGGGTTACAAAGCATGATAAAAATAAAATGCCTGGGGGCCGGAGAGATAGCACAGTGATAGGGTGTTTGCCTTGCATGCAGCTGACCCAGGAAGGAAGATGGTTTGAATCCCTCATCCCATATGGTCCCCCATGCCTCCCAGGAGTGATTTTTTGAGCACAGTCAGGAGTAACCCCTGAGCGCTGCTGGATGTGACCCAAACCACACCCTCCCCAAAATAGATAGAATGCCTATTTTGTAAAAAGACAACGAGTGAGGGAGGAGGGAGAGGATAGGAAGGCATTGGTGGTGGGAATGTTGCACTGGTGAAGGGGTGTGTGGTTTTATTTTTATATATAACTAAAACCCAACTACAAACATGTTTGTAATCAATCATGGTGCTTAAATAAAGATATTAAGAAATAATAAAATAGAATAAATTTAAAAAACTTTGCAGAGACTTTTTTCATTTTGTTTTGAGGTCGTGCTTAGCCATGTCCAGGGCTTACTCTTGTCTCTGCACTCAGGGATGATTTTTAGCAGTTGAGACTCAGGGATCAAATTCAGGTCAGCATGTGTAAAACAATGGCCCTTCCCACTAAACTATATATCAGGCCCAGTCTATAAGTTTTTGTGCTTGATTGTTTGGGGGGCATCACCTAGCAGTGCTCAGGGCTTACTCTTGTCTCTATGCACAGGAGTTACTCCTGGTGGGGTTTTGGGACCATTTGGGGGCTGGGGATCAAATTCATGCAAGGTAACATGCCCTACCAGTTTTACTATCACTCCAGCCTAAAGTTTTAATAATAAAATAGTGCCCAACTAGTAATTGTTAACCAAAAGTATACAGAAATTTCTCATAGCTAAAAAGCACTTTGTTGTGTATATATGCATACCACAATTATTTTGTTCACTCATCTTTTGGTGGGAAATGGGTAGTTTCCAGTTACTAGCTATTATAAACACTGTTGCAGTTGACATAGATGTTCAGTCACAGAGATATCTTTAAAGGAAAACCTGTAGAATATTAACCGTATAATAATTTTTATTTGAAATACACCAGCTGGCAAAACCATGTTTACTAGATCTTTGATTTTCATACACTTCATCTATTTCAGATAATCATACTTCATAGCTCGTACATGTCAAGAAGCCTAAATAGTCAAGGTGATGAGACTGGAATTTGGAACATTGCATGCCTGGAACCCTACAGTAAACAACTATGTATATCATAGTGTCTAACTCCCCCCCCCATATTTTTTATATTAACCTGGAGAGAGGGACAATATACTTGTAGCATACAAGGAAACTTTTTGCATATGCAAACTACTAAATAAAACTCAAAAATCCAGAGCCCAGTAGAATAACTCAATTATAGAGTTGCTCTCCATTTTGTTTATGCAAAAGTCAAGCTATAGTGATGTTTTGGGGGAATAGGGGAAATTGCTTTGTTTTTTTAGCTTTGTTTTATATGATTGATAAAATAGACAGTATTCAGCATTGATCATGGCAAAGTTGAAAAAGAGTGGTCCAACTGGTTGATGTCAGAAGATTGTGGTGTCATGGAGACAATTGTTGGAAGCTTTTGAACAGTAAACAAGAAAGTAAATAAATTTAGTCCTGTATTTGTAAAATTTACAGCTAGTAGGATCTGAGATGGAACCCAAATTGTGTTTTTCAAATACTCTCCATATTATTCTTATGTGTTGTAGGGTTTTTTGGTTTTTGATTTTTGTTTTGTGTTTTTTTTGTTTGTTTGTTTGTTTGCTTTTTGGGTCACACCCTGTGATGCTCAGGGATTACACCTGGATAGGCACTCAGAAATCGCTCCTGGATTGGGGGATCAAGCCAGGGTATCAAACAAAGGTCTGTCCTAGGTTAGTGTGTGCAAGGCAAACATTCTACCCCTTGTGCCACTGCTCTGGCCCCTGTTGTTGGGTTTTAAAAGCAGCCCTATACAATGGTATCAAAAGAACAGATATTGAATACTTAGTTCTGCTATTCATTTGTTCTTTCTGCCCATATTTAATATAAGGCCAATATACAAACATTGAATTTGAATATTAAATATACAAATTTGAAGGGCCAGAGAGATAGCACAATGGTTGGATATTTGACTTGCATGCAGTCGATCCAGGACAGATAGTGGTTCAAATTCCGGCATCCCATATGGTCCCACATCACTGCCAAAAGCAATTGCTAGGTGCAGAGCCAGGAGTAATCCCTGAGTACCAGCCAGTATGACCCAAATCCCCCCAGTACAAATTTGAATTTGAGTATTGAATACACAAATATTGAATTCAATACACAAAATTTTGGGTTTTTCTAGTTAATTCTTAGTATGAAAGAATTTCAAAATCTCAGCCTCACTAAACTAACATACTGAACCTAATTAATTAATAAATAGTAAATAGTAAATTAATAGTAGTACATTTGTTTAATTAATAATAGTAAAACATTTGTCACTCTTTTCCTTATAACGTATTTATGTGCTATAAACAAGTTCAACCATAAAGTACCTTAATTCTTCACTTAATCTCATCAATGGGATTTTATAAATTGTGATTTTTGAGTGCAAGGACATAATAATAGGTTAACTCATATAAAAACTTAAGATCTGGGCCAGAGCAGAGTTAAGGCCCTGAGTATTAGACCCAATACAACAACAGTAAAGAATTTAGATTCTATAGCATAATTTTGGTCATAATAACATTACCAAAATTCTAAATAAAGAACTCATATTCTCTCATTATAAACAATAACCTTCATTTTTTCTTTCATTTCATTTCCAATCTTCTTTTTGCATTTCAGGGTCTTGGGCAGTCTAAGTCTATCCCTGAAGTTCAGGAAATAAGTGGAGACCCAAACTTAGACATTGGAAAATCAGAGGGGGTGAGAGGGAGGGAGGGAGAGAGAGAGAGAGGGAGGGAGAAAGAGAACTGAATTACACCAATAAACTTCCTGTGCATGTCCCTGAGATACAGAAAAAAACTATTAAAGTCATGGGAAGAGCATATCAACTCCACAAGTAGCCTTAGTCAGGATGGTGATTTTACCTCTCATCGATTTTTAGGAAATATCATTGAATGAAGTGACATTATTCAGTAACAAAATAATATATCTATGTACTCATCAACAAAATTTGCCAAATCATGACATCTAGTTTTTATTTTAAAAAATTTTGTACAGATAGTGGAGAAGCAGCTTCTCACTCCTGGCCAATCTGATTATTTGCTCCCCTCAGAGATGGAACCACTCATCTGAATTTAAATTTAATTTCCATTCAGATTTAAAGATTTTTATCTAGAGCCTATAAGTCTATAGAAAATTATTTGGCACTTACTATAACCTTATAAATCATATTAAATTTTACTTAGACTTCTGCAATGAGTTTGTCCTTATCAGTGTTTTCAAGCCTAAGATTTAAGTGTTGATAGAAATGGCAAAGCTCTTCCTATTTAATTTCTATCTTTAGTTATACTACATTTAGCAATTATATTCATTCTATTAAATTAATACTTAGATCCATTTTGAAATGCCACTACTCATATGGCATTGCAGTGCACAAATATGCATTAGTCAGTGTTAATTGAAATGAAAAACAAACACAAAATATTAGAAGTTTGCAATACAAAACACTCATTTTTCTCTCAGTTAGACAGTGGTTTAACTGGTAAAATTGAAACACGAAAGAACAAGAAAAATGAAGTCAAAAACAACAGCGAAGAGTGTCTTTCTATCCCTAACCTATTATGATCCCCTTTCTTGCTCTTAGTGTTAGTAAGAACAGCATTAACATAACCTGTGAACTTCTTAGAAAGACAAATTATCTGATGGATTTTAGACTACTGAGTCAGAAAGCTGAGGTAAGGAGAGAGCTGTAAAAAAAGGGCTGAAGGACAATACAAAAATCCCTTCCTCACACTCATATTCATTGCAGCGCTATTTACAATAGCCAGACTCTGGAAACAACCAAGATGCCCTTCAACAGATGAATGGCTAAAGAAACTGTGGTACATATACACAATGGAATATTATGCAGCCGTCAGGAGAGATGAAGTCATGAAATTTATACATGGATGTACATGGAATCTATTATGCTGAGTGAAATAAGTCAGAGGGAGAGAGATATATGCAGAAGTCTCACTCATCTATGGGTTTTAAGAAAAATAAAAGACATTCTTGCAATAATTTTCAGACAAAGGAGGGCTGAAAGTTCCAGCTCACTACATGAAACTCACCACAAAGAGTGATTATTTTAGTTAGAGAAATAACTACATTAAGTACAATGTGAATGAACGAGGGTAGTAGAAAGCCTGTCTAGAGTACAGGTGGGGGTAGCGTGAGGAGGAGGGAGATTTGGGACATTGGTGATGGGAATATTGCACTGGTGAAGGGGGGTGATTTTTACATGACTGAATCTCAACCACAATCATGTTTGTAATCAAGGTGTTTAAATAAAAATATTAATAATTTAAAAAAGGGCTGTAATGCCTGTTTTGCATTCTGGAGGCACAGGTAACACCAGCACCCACCAGGAGTATCCCCTAGTACCACCAGATGTGGTTAAAAAAAAAAAAAAAGGGAAGAAAGAAAAAAAAAGGGAAGAAAGAAAAAAAAAGGATGGGGCCCGGAGAGACAGCACAGCGGTGTTTGCCTTGCAAGCAGCTGATCCAGGACCAAAGGTGGTTGGTTCGAATCCCAAATGGTCCGCCGTGCCTGCCAGGAGCTATTTCTGAGCAGACAGCCAGGAGCTGTCTGAGCACCACCAGGTGTGACCCAAAAAAAACAAAACAAACAAACAAACAAAAGGATGAAAGAAAAGAGAAAGAAATTCTGAGTAATTTGTATCTCAACAAGCTCTTAGTTGGTTCTTAAGATGCCTAATAGTGCTTGAGAGCCATCACCTGCACTGAAAAATAAAGAACGGACAGTAATTAACTATAAGATAAGTTCTGAGAGGACCTCTGTGTTCTTTCATGTCCTTATAGTAGATAAATCGGTGTTAATAAACAATGAGATTCTTCTTAAATTGCAAAAACTTAAAAATAGTATTCACTAATGAAACATTAAGAGAAATGGAGATGCATTTTTATACTACTCCAGTATGAATTGTATTGCACTGTTATATTTATAAATAACTGATTGATCTGATGACCAAGTACTGATTTATATAAAGATTTATATAAAGATTCTCATTTGACTTATTGTTTATTGCTATATTATTGCTGACCTTTGTATGATCCCGTTTTGTGAGGAATTTCTTTTGATCAGAGTACTACAATATTAGTCTCTAAATGAATATTTCTACCAAGTTCATTTTCTGGGTAATTTGCATCCCAATGGCCCTATCTGAAACACTGATAACAGGCTAAAGATAGCTTAAAGACCCAAGTCTTTGGAGGAAAGCTTATTAGAGTTCAGCTTGAAGAGTTGTATTATGTTAGGAGATCAAAAATTCAATATAACTATTTTCTAACCTATGCTTTTTTAAGGATACAAAACAAACTTTTAAGTTATTACAAAACTAAATAGAATTTTGGAGTTTCATCATAGTTAACAGATAACAAAAATACGTAAAAGTGAGCAAGCCAAAATCTATATTGAAGATTTGTTGTGTTTCAGACTTCGCAGAAATTTTCTTATGTCCTTTTAATAAACTACAAGCAAATATTACCATGTACCTATTTAGAGAAGAAAACTAAAGCCAAGAACTGGTAAGTGACTTGTCACATATCAAAAGTAGCAGCCTAATCCATGTCTGTTCCATTTCTTTCCTCTGTATCATTCTATAAAACCATTCCCTTTCAGTAAAGTTGCCACAAATAACTACTGTGTGAGTGCATGCAACAAGAAATCTTTGTACACAGAAATTGCAATATAAACTTAGCCAAGCAAGAATCAGATCAGAGCCTAAAATAATGCTAATAAGTAAGCATTTTCAGCAAATGCATGAAAACATTTACCACTTATTAGAGGAGACATTTCAAATTCACTTTCTATATTTCGCTGTGTAATCTTGTCCAGAAATAAATTAGGGAAGCATGCCAAGATAATGATTACAATGGCACAGTTCGTTATGAAAAAGATACTTAATGAATACAAGTGTTCATGGCCATTCTACTGGTTGGCTGCCTTATTCCTTTTCAAAAATTAGAATCAGTATGTACTGGGTTCCAATCATGTAAGGTGGACAGACACTCAACAGTCTAACTCTTTTGCTGCTAATAAGATTCTTGCTTCTCTTTTAAACTATATGGCTAGTTGTGAAATTGCTTGCTTGCTACAAAACAAAGTTTTAAAATACAATACCAAACAAAGGTTCCTTGTGTAATGGAATTCAAAAACTAACTTTGTTAAGCTAGTCAAGTTCATCCTGAAGATTTTCAGAAAAGGTTTACTTGAATTGGTCGGTCAAAGTCTACAAAAAGTCAGCCCTCTTAAAAGAACCCATAATCATATTTATAACATGCACTAAAATACAACTATTCAAGGGGGCAGAGTGGTAGCATAGTAGTAGGCCATTTGCCTTTCACACAGCTGAACCAGGATGCATATAGGTTTGATCCCCGGCATCCCAAATGGTTCCCTGAGACAGGAGCAATTTCTGTGTGCAGAGCCAAGAGTAACCCCTGAGCACTGTTAGGTGTGGGCCCCCCCCCCAAAATAAACAAAAAAATAGCTATTCAGAATAATAATTTGACAGAAAATATCAAAATCTACAGTGCTAAGAATAAATTTCCATTTGCTAAGTCCACAGGCAGTACAAACATGTTAAAGGTAAATTAGCATCTTACTACTTAAACAAAACATCTAAGAATTAGACTACTTGTGGTAGGATGGGTGTGCATATTTGTACACAAAGTATATATAAGGATTTACATCTATATTCATTGTTTCAGACTTAAAATTTAGAGACTTACCTCTGCTTCTTCACAGTGGCATAAACATCCCATAGATGACAAATGTACACTTTTAATTAAAAAAAAAGATGAGTTATTTGGGTCTTTATTACCAATGAACTTAATTCATTTTTATAACCTTTAATTTAACACCCAAACAATATGATATCTGGACATAGGTGGGTGCCAAATGAAGCTCATATAAGTGCATTTTTATAGGCTGTTTTTTTAATCAAAATGTATTTTATATTAGAAATTTATTAAAATGCGGGGCCGGAGAGGTGGCACTAGAAGTAAGGTGTCTGCCTTGCAAGCACTAGTGTAGGACGGATCGTGGTTAGCGTAGGACTGATCGCGGTTCAATCCCCCGGCATCCCATATGGTCCCCCCCCAAGCCAGCAGCGATTTCTGAGCGCATAGCCAGGAGTAACCCCTGAGCGTCAAACGGGTATGGTCCAAAAACAAACAAAAACAAAAACAAAACAAAAAAACAAGAAATGTATTAAAATGCTTGATTAGGGAGATATTTTTTTAAATCAAGAAATACTAAATGTGAAGAAGTAGAAACTTTTATTAAATTAAAGACTTAGTGTGAGTTTATTTGCATAGGTGGAATACATTGAGTAGTTAACATTAAATGCTAAATCCCAAGAATAGTTTTGATCCCTGGGAGCTAACCAAGTAGTTGTTATAGAGATCTCAGAATATGATGCTGTAAATAATTTATAAAGCTCTGACAAAGCTATAGTTTTTATAGGATCATTTTTTAAAACCATTATCTGAGAAGTATCACGGTTGAGGAAACTATTCCTTGAGTTCTTACAGCATTAATCCAAACACAGTGATGACATCCACTTAGACTGTTAGCTCAAAACTTTCCCAACCAAATAACAATAGTTAGTAGCTGTAGCTATCTCTCAAATGAAAAATCCTGCTGAAAGATTCTTAAAAATCTATTCTTCATTGGCATAGTCATGGATATTTAGTAATAACTAAGCCATTAAATTAACACAGTTAATTCAATTTCTCTAATAAGCTACCAAATTCTATGTGGAAATGTAGCTAGGAGACACCAACCTGACCTTTGCCCTATTCTTGCATCTAAGATAATTATCATATGCTGCAATTGCTTTGTTTTGTCTTCATTCTGGTACCAAATTTGAGGAAGACACGGGCTATAGAATTAGATGATGATCCCATTACAGAAATTCCGTCAATAGGATACCTCAGTTCATTAATCTCCAATAAAGTAATCTATTTAGAACTCTGTTGAAATAGTCTCGAGTCACTTAGCATGATGGCATAATGATCCCCTGAGACTCGTTCCCACATTAAATTTATCTAGAAGAAAAAAATTCCCATAGTTTTTTTAACACTCCCTCCTTACTTCTGCTACTTCTACAGTATTGGAGGATTCCATAAATCTCTGTCATCTAGACTTAGACTAGCCTGTTTCCTCGTATTATCAGGAAATGAGAGAACTCAGAATTCATGTGGCCTTTTTTACTGGTACCATCACCACCTTGCCTTCCACTTTCAATCGTGTAGTTAGAGCTGCAAGATAAAAGTCTGGTTAGATAAAGGCAATGACAGGTTACCTAATATCTTTCCCTTGCCCTTGCTGCTTCAGCAGTTCTGTGCTTTAGAGGCACAATTGTGGGTATTGTTATCAATGGCCTTATTTGCTCCCGGCTTTCCATAAAGAGATAAAAGAAAGGAGAGGGAGATGAGAGAGGAAGATGGTAGAGATTTAGCTTGTAAATAAGCTGGTTTCCTCTCATAGTAATTATTGTAAGAGGCTATGTCAGTGCTTTCTCAAAGTGGCCAAACTTGACTGATTTTCTAAGTTCTGGGAACCATTTCCTTTCCTCCTGTCTCAAACTGACTTTTTCATGAAGCTATAATAATCAGAACAGTATGGAGCTTGCATAGAAACTGACATGTAGGACAAAAGACTAGACTGAAAAAGAAAAGAAAAAGAAACCCAAGCATATATGGAAATTTTCAACACACATGAACACTGATAATACACAATGGAAAGGATAGTCTTTTGAGAAAGGTATTTGGAAAATGTAGTACACAAAAAAAAAATTAACATTGGATCCTTACCTTACACTATATATAAAAATCAACTCAAATGGATTAAAGATTCTAAACAAGATCTGGAGAGATAGTATAGGAGTTAAGATGCTCGCCTTGCATGCAGTCAAACCTTTACGATGGATCCTAGAGACTGCAATCTTTCAAACACCATCAAAATGAGCCATGAGCACAGAACTTGGAGTAGCTCTAAGTACTATCAGGTCTGGCCAATTCTCTCCTCTTCTCTCTCTCTCTCTCTCTCTCTCTCTCTCTCTCTCTCTCTCTCTCCAAGAAAAGGTTGAAACATATGGCTTAATAATAAGGATAAAAAAAAGGAAAAGAAAGAGAAAAAGAAATAGCAGATAAGCTCTTTGAGATTGATCTTAGCAATGATTTTTTTTTATTATATAAAGCATACTTTTAATTTTATTTGTTTTTTTTTTTTTTGGTTTTTGGGCCACACCCAGTAACGCTCAGGGGTTACTCCTGGCTATGTGCTCAGAAGTTGCTCCTGGCTTGGGGGACCATATGGGACACCGGGGGATCGAACCGCGGTCCGTCCAAGGTTAGCGCAGGCAAGGCAGGCACCTTACCTTTAGCGCCACCGCCCGGCCCCATACTTTTAATTTTAAATCTGAATAGGCTATATTGGTCAGAAACACAAACTCCAGATGAAACAAGGCTTTATCTGTTTACATTATAATTTTGTCAAAAAAAAAAAACTTAAAGACATCATACTTAGACTACTATTGTAAATTTTGTACACAGGATGAGTGTTAGTATCTATACTTTACAAAGCATTTCAATGTTTAGTATTTGTTAGCACATTTAAGATACTGTTTTTACAGATGGCCACAAGGCACATGAGAAAATGTTCCACATCACTAATAATCAGGTTAATGCAAATCAAAACAAGAGTGAAATATCATCTCACACCACAGAGACTGGTGCACACTACAAAGAACTAGAACAACCAGTGCTAGCATTGATGCAGGAAGAAAGGGACTCTCAGTCGTTACTGATGGGAATGTTGTAGATTTGTTCAGCCATTTTTTAGAAAATAATATTCCAATATTCCATTACTTTGAAAACAATATTCTCAACAACCAGAAACTGAGCTTCCATATATGATCCAACAATACTAGAGATATACTCCAGGAACACAAAAACACAATACAGAAAACCCTCTGCAGTCCTATGTTCATTGCAGCACTATTTGCAATACCCAGAATCTGGAAATAGCCCAAGTACCTGAGAACAGATGAGTGAATAAATAAACTATATTAAATCTACAAATGGAATACTATGCAGCTGCCAGGAAAAATAAAATCATCAAATTTTCTTATACATGGATGGATATGCTGAGTGAAATGAGTCAGAGGGAGAGGGATAGACAGAATGGTCACACTCATCTGTGGGATATGAAAAAAAAAAAAGAGCATGGCAATAATACCTAGAGACAATAGAAATGAGGGCCAGAAGGACCAGTTTGTGGTAGGAAGCTTTAGCAATGATTTTTAAGCAATGATATAAATTGGGCCATAAAAGCAAAAAAAAAAAAAAGTATTACATCAACCTTAAAAACTTAAGCATAGCAAATAAAATATTCAACAGAAAGGAAAGGTAACCTACATAGCAAAAATCTTCACAAGCCTACTACCTGCTAGAAGGGTAATATTATAAAAGAACCCCATACAACCCAAAAGTAGAACCCAGATAATCTAATTTAAAATAATATAGGCAAACAATATAACATTATTTTGTCAAAAAATAGAGTGAAGATCTGGAGTGGCGGTGCAAATGGTATGGTGTTTGTCTTGCATGCGGCTAACCTAGGATGGACCACAGTTCAATCCCCCGGCATCTCATATGGTCTCCCAAGCCAGGAGTGATTTCTGAGCACATAACCAGGAATAACCCCTGAGAGTCACTGGGTGTGGTCCAAGAAGCAAAACAAAACAAAACAAAACAAAAAAAATAGAATGAAGGGCTGGAGATATAGCACAGTGGTAGAGCGTTTGCCTTGCATGCAGCCAATCCAGGAGAGAGGGTGGTTTGAATCCCAGCATCCCATATGTTCTCCTGAGCCTACCAGGAGTAATTTCTAAGCACAGAGCCAGGACACCCCCCAAAAAAAGGAATGAAATCTTGGATTATTATTAAAGATACTAGACTAAATAAAGTGAGTTACACAGAGAAAAATACTATGTGATCTTATATGTTGGACATGAAAATAAAACAACCTCTTAAATAAAAAGAATATATAATATTATTTCTGGGGGCCAGAGTAGTGGCACAAGCAGTAGGACATTTGCCTTGCATGCGCTAACCTAGGATGGACTGCGGTTTGATCCTCTGTCATCCCATATGGTCCCCCAAGCCAGGAGTGATTTCTGAGTGCATAGCCAGGAGTAATAATCCCTGAGTGTCACTGGGTGTGGTCCCCCCCCAAAAAAAAGCAAAAAAAAATTTTATTTCTATAAACCAGAGCTATACCAAAGTAGTTAAGACACTTGCCTTGAATGCAGCCTACCCAGTTTCAATTCCTTATGGTCCACTAATCTCTACCAGGAATGATCCCTGAGCTCAGAGCAAGGAGTGAGCCCTGAGCACTGCAGTTGTGGTCCCCAAACAAACACAAAAACAGATAAAAAAGATTATTTCTAAAGGTAGGGTATAAGGTTAACAAATAGGTAAGGAAGTACAATTTTTCATTTTTAAAATAAGTCACATGGGGCATAATGTACAATTGTGATGACTATAGTTCATTATATTGTGCTATGCATTAAAAGTTGCTAAGAAATCATTTTTAGGGGCCGGGAAGGTGGCGCTGGAGATAAGGTGTGTCTGCCTTGTAAGCGCTACCAAGGAACGGACCGCGGTTCGATCCCCCGGCGTCCCATATGGTCCCCCCAAGCCAGGGGCGATTTCTGAGCACATAGCCAGGAGTAACCCCTGAGCGTCAAACGGGTGTGGCCCAAAAACCAAAAAAAAAAAAAAGAAATCATTTTTAAATTATAATTCAAAGAAAATATTGTGTCTATGCTTAGTGATAAATATGAACTAGTTTTTTGTGGTAACTATTTTGCAATACAAACAAGCATTGAATCATTGTGATATATAACTGAAATTATATGTTAATTATACCTCAATACATTTTAATTTGCAAAGAGACATACAAGTAGCTAACAGGTAAATAAGAAGTGTTAAATATTACTAATAATTAGAGAAACACAGATCAAAGTTATCATGAGTTACCACCTCACACCTGGAGTTATTAAAGATAACACATAGTCTTACGCATTTGGAGGAAAAGGAATGGTGGAAAGGCAAATGGTAGAGTTACTATAGAAAACTGCATGGCAATTCTTAAAAATAATTAAAAACGCCTTTCCTCGCGGCTTCTGCGCTCACAAGCATAGTGAACGTCCCGAAAACCCGCCGGACATTTTGTAAGAAATGTGGGAAGCATCAGCCCCACAAAGTCACACAGTACAAGAAAGGCAAGGATTCTCTGTATGCCCAGGGAAAGCGGCGTTATGATCGGAAACAGAGTGGCTATGGAGGGCAGACTAAGCCAATTTTCCGGAAAAAGGCAAAAACTACAAAGAAGATTGTGTTGAGGCTTCAGTGTGTTGAGCCCAACTGCAGATCTAAGAGAATGCTGGCCATTAAGAGATGCAAGCATTTTGAACTGGGGGGAGATAAAAAGAGAAAGGGACAAGTGATCCAATTTTAAACATCTTTTATGAAGACAGATCAAGAGTTGGTATTTGAGGAAAATGTATCATGAATAAAGTTTGATTGAGTGAAAAAAATAATTAAAAACTAAACTACCATTTGATTCTCAGTGTACACCCAAAAATAATGAAGCCAATGCCTTAAAGATCTACCTTTGGCTTCCTCCTTGTCATTTTAGCACTTTTCATAATACCCAAATAAATGTATGAATAATTGAATGTATAAATAAATAATTGTGATATGTATGTAATATATGAATGTATATATGTAAACATACCCCTCATATATGTAATTATGACATATATACATATATGAGTTAGTCAGCCTTTTGTAAAGGTGGAAATCCTACCTTTTGCAACAATATGGATGAATCTGGCACTGAAAGAATCTGATACTGTGTATTCTCATGTACATGAAGGATTCAGAAAAATCAAAACCATGGAAGCATAAAGTAAAATGATGGTTTCCAGGCATGGCAAGTTGGTGAGAATAAGGAGTTATTGGTACATTTTGGTTATGTAGATTGAATAAATCCTAGAGAATTTATATTCAATTTATATACTTGGCACCTATAGTTAATAATACCTCATATTGGAGTCTAGAAACCTGTTGAGTGATCTCAGGTGCTCTCACCACACACACACAGAGGTGGAGATGGATATGTTAATTAGTTTGGTGATAATCATCACTTCACTCTGATTTGTATATCACCGTATCCTAGTATCACCTAAAATATATATAATTTTTATGCTCAATGCAAAATTAATAAAAGTTCAGATGCTCTTAAATTCACTAGAATCTTTTATGATTTCTTTATGCTAATGGTTCACAGGTATCAGACCAAGGGCTTATTTAAGCAGATTGCTCAACCCCACCCCTAGTTTCAGATTCAGTAGATGTTGGGCGGACGAAAGTGGCATTTCTAACTAGCTCCCCAGGGAATGCTGGTGCCACTGGTTGGAGACCACACTTTGAGAACCGCTGCTCTAGACTGACACCTTTGTTTACCAGGCATATAGGCAAATAGTGTATGGCCATTGTTGCCAGGAAACCACTCTCAGGATCTCTCTCAAACAGCTGGTTTGAGAGAGATAATTAATAGACCTGCTTGTATCACTTAGGGTCCCAACTGTAAACAGATGGCATACTTCAAATAGGATAAGTCCTTACAGTCAAAAAAATCATGTGCAGACCTTGTGAGGCCTTGGGATTCTGTGTTGAAGACCTAAGCACATAGGTTAAAAATTGAACTCCGTATAGTTTCATGCACAATCATTTAAAACACAAGTTCAGGTTACAAGATTACATCCATCTGGACACTAGCTACAAGGTTCAGGTAGGTATCCTAGTTTGCACACTGAAACTTCGTCTTTTTTCTTTAAGAGCAGTTGGTGGCTTTGTTTTCTTCATCTCACTAATTCATCTTCATTCACAGGATGACTCTTAAAATGTTTAAGATCTAAGAAAATATTTATGATGGATCAGACTTTTTCCTCTGATTTGTTACCCATTTTTCTACTATCTACTATAACAGCTATTCTCAGGTAAACATACATGGAGGTTATTTTATTCCATTTCTGTGTCTGAGGTTATAGTCATTCTTGTAACTCTCCATTTCTTCAAAAACTTGTCAAAAGGATATTAAATAGAAATATTGATAGGTTTAGGATTCAGATCTTTATGTGAATATAGTTATTTCAGCATTCTCTTAGGTATCATGCTAGTATAAAACCTTTTTTTTTTTTTTGGTTTTTCGGGCCACACCCATTTGATGCTCAGGGGTTACTCCTGGCTAAGCACTCAGAAATTACCCCTGGCTTTGGGGGACCATATGGGACGCCAGGGAATTGAACCATGGTCCTTCCTTGGCTAGCGCTTACAATGCAGACACGTTACCTCTAGCGCCACCTCGCCGGCCCCAGTATAAAACCTTTAAAACAAGAATTCACCTTCAAAACACTTACATAAAATATTTTTAAGTTAAGGAGCACAAAGTAAGGAGACTAAACTTAAAGATCAGAATATTCCCATACCTGAATATATCTCACTAGCCCAGCCTTTCTGTTTGAGTAATCACATATCATTTTAAAAATGAGAATCTTTATATCTATCCCTAAAAGATTAATGTTAGCTTGATATTTTTAACTTTTTTTGCAATTTTTATTTCTTTCTATATGGTTTCCTTTGTTTTTCAAATGTATAACTTTGGCTTAATTGAATTAGCATTTTATAAATATCACCTTGTCAAAGTTGACTGTTGATGATGTTCAGGTTTCATAAGTTTAATTTTCTATATGCTTGTTCTATGAATTATTGAGATATAATAGTTCAAATACTTATTTTGTGTGTGTTGGGGAATATTTTTATAAAACTTGATGGGACTCAAGGCTCTTCCTAACTGTGCTCAGGCATGACCCCTGTCATGTATAGTTCCTTAAGTTCAAACCAGACCAAAGTAGCTATGGTTACATACAAGCTACAAATCTGACCTCCTATGTTTTCTCTCTAGCCTCTCTATGTTATTTTTTTTTAAATAATTTATATCACTGGGGCTGGAGAGATAGTACAATCTAAATTCTATCCCAAGCAGGGCATATGATCCCTAAGCACAGAGTCAGAAATGATTTCTGAGCATAGCTAGGGGTAAACCCCAATTCCAAACAAAAATAATAAAAATAAATAAATAAAATAATTCATATTCATAACAATAATACAACATCTCACTGTAAATTCCATAGCATGTAGATACTGTTATTTATTACTCACTATTTCTGGACATTTGCATGCTTTCTAATTTTTTTGCTATTATGAACAAAGCTGCTATAAATTATCTCATCACTAACTCCTAGTGTACATGTTATAGAGTCTCTCTTGGGTGCACTAAAGTAGTAGTATTGCTGGATTATAGGATATGTGCAGATTCATCTTCGCAAGGCAATAATAAATTGTTTTCCAAAGTAGTATGGCAATTTACAATCCACCAGAACTGTGTGAATTCCTGTTAAGTCACATTTTCATGGCCTCGAAGACAATCAGCCATTTCAGTTTTTGTGTATAAGAGGTTTGAACTTTCTTCAATAACTTATGAATGTATCTCTTCTTATATTCAATATTGGTTTCTGAGGGCTGCTGTGACAAATGACCTCAAACTGGGTGACTTGAAACAACAAATATGAGTTCTCTGAGTTCTAGAAGTCAGAAGTACAAAGCCAAGGTATTGGCAGAGCTTTACTCCTGAAAACTTTCAGTAAGATTCCTTTTTGGCATTTTCTAGTTTCTAAATGCTTCAGGCATTTCTTTGTCTAGGCTGTTTAACTCCAATTTCTGCCTTGCTTTTGATTGTGTATATTTCTCACAGGAATATCTCTTATCACATAACCTTTTAGGATCTACCCAGATAACTAAAGATGTTCACATTTTGGGGTGGGGGAGCACATCCAGTGATGCTTAGGGGTTACTCCTGACTATGTGCTCAGAAATTGCTCCTGGCTTGGGGGACCATATGGGATGCCCGAAAATTGAACTGCGGTCTGTCCTAGGTTAGCTGCGTGCAAGGCAAACACCCTACCACTTGTACCACCGCTCGGCCCAAAGATGTTCACATTGTGAGGTTATTAATTTAATCATACCTGCTAAGATTCCTTTTCTAACATAGTCATATTCACAGGCTCCAGGAATTAAGAAATGGACATATATATGTATATTTGAGGGGACCACAATTTAATTTATAATATTTATAATTACTAATTGAACTACCTTTCCTGAGATGTATAATTTTCTCCTTTGAATATTCACTATTTCTTTTTCTTTTGGATTTGTTTTGTTTGAAGGCCACACTTGATGCTCAGGGGCCTCTCTTGGCTCTGTGTTTAGGTGTTACTTCTGACAGTGCTCCTGACAGAACCATATGTGATGCAAGCGATTGCATCTAGTACCTTACCCTGGTACTATCTCTCTGGCCTCTTTGTTCTTTTTTTGTTTTGTTTTGTTTTTGTTTTTGTTTTTAATTTTTATTTTTAATTATGAGAACAAGGGTGCAAAGAAAGAGGACAAGGTAAAGTTACAGTGGAAGGACAATCACCCATAACATAATTCTCAGAAGTCCCCTTGCTGATATCTTAACTTTGAAATTTCAGTCAAAGAACATTAAGATAAATAAGACAGAATCCATGTACAATTACTTTGTCCTTCAAGTCCCCAGATTGTAACCCATTATAATATTTCTTAACAGTACACAAGGCAATCTAAAGCCATAAAACTTATGTAACTCCTTAAACATTACAGGCATAGTATTTTCTTACATTTCCATATACATGCATATTAGCTTAAGTTAACCTCAAATTTTAAGTGAGTTGTTTTTAAGGATTAGAGTCAAAGGAGCACAGTAAAAATGGTGTTAGAGTGGCAATTGTTGTTTGCATAGGCCCACCAAAATATGAGGGACATGGAAAGAAATAACGTTGGCCTAAGTACAAAGAGACCAGACCCCTGAAGTTTCCTGGCACAAGACAAAGTCTAGGCTCCAGGCAAGCTAGATCGTCCAATCCAATACATTGTCTGTAGTGCCAACACACTTTTATTTTTCACACAGTCTCTGTTGTTGGTATCATGTTTCTGTATTAAAGATCCTGGAATCTGCATATCTTACATTGAAGTCAGGATGTGGAGCATCCTCTCCTTTCACCTCACAATCAAAGGGCAATGCAGGGAGCCCTGTCCTGTAAGCAGGTCGTTGTTGTTGTTAAGTCTTCTAAGTGTTAAGGGAAGTCTCTTTTGAGCAGGTCGAAGTCTGAGCAGTGTAGGTCTTCCGTGGTAGAGGATTGCTTCCAGGAGATGTTATAGACCAGCCTGGATGTTTCGTGGATGGCTTTCCTGGTTCAGGGGGGCCTCTTTGTTCTTTCTCCTTTAAAAAACAGCAGTTGCACATATTTATTGTTACACAACATATGGTAAAGATTTCTTGTCAGACAACTAAGATCAATATTGAATTACAATTTAAATTAGAGAAATTCATGGTCTTGTGCATTATTTGAACCACAAAAATATTTATTCAAATTTATATGTAAAAGATCTTCTGAGTATCAATGTTCTTTATGAATATTTCTGGTTGCAGGACTAAAGCAGGATAATAATGCTTGGCTTTTATGTTGCAAAGAAATAATAATTGGCAACTTTAGAAAATAGCAGATGTGACAAGATACTTAAAATGCGAACAATTCAGTGACTACTAACTCTTAAGGAGTTGGGTGACCAAAGGACACCCAAACACCTAGAAGTTTGGTCACTCTCAACATCTATTTCCAGGCTTGCTGAGCCTGTAGTAGGGACAAGAAGTACTACAGAATTAATGAAGGGCATGTGCTTGATTTTAGATTTCATTGCAAGACTACACAGATCTAAGTCTTCTCTAAAAAAAGCACTATTTGGATCATCAGAACAGTTTCTGGGGTGATACAAGAAAGAGCTGGTGGAAGCTACCTCTCTACCTCTGAGAGAAAGCCAGAGTTGATGAATCCAAGTTCTGTGGTTCTTATTCACATTTTTGTATTGAAGTTTGATTCAGCTAGGAAGTCACACTGAAATGTCTAACTTTCAGGTAGCACGTGCATTCTTCTCATATATTACATATTTACCAAGTCTGGAAATTTGTTTTGAAGTCGTCCTGGTATAGAAACAGGAAAGAATTCCTAGTGGGCAAAATTATGGCTTACTAGAAGCATCTGGTTAAGACCGGATGCAGCCCCCAGACCACTCATAGAAGTGTCTACCAAGAAGAGAACAAGCTTGTTGAGGTAGAGAAGAAGTAGAGAGAAGTAGAGAGAACACCTGGCCTGAAGTTGTTCCAGTTTTTGAAATAGAAAAAGAACTGATTTCTAAGGTACTTATAAAATCTTTATGTCTTGGTTATTCTGTTGTGTTAGACAGAATAAAGGAGCAACAAAGGCCCCCAAATATACTGGCAATTGCATTCTTATATTCCAAGTGACCAAAGAAATAGGAAATAAAAAACAATAGATCCTGAGAAATTCTCTCTGCAGTATTGCCTTGCAAAAGAACTCCAAGGCACAGGGCTAGATACATAGCCAGGCTTTGAATTGTTAACTGCTCAAGAACCTGAGCTTGAGGGCTTCTTGTCTCCCTTTCTTAACTCTGCCCATACTTGAAAGCCAGGTAGGATTAGAATTTGACTCAGTTCTTCTGCCAGTTATTTTCAGAGGGGAATTGTCACTCCTAATACACCAATACTACAAATACTATCAAATACTACAAAGTACCATTCCGCCTGCCTGCCTCCAATTACTGCTGTGGCTAGCTCCTTTGGACACAACTCCAAACTCCTGCTTTCAGGAGACACACATTATCTGGCCTCTGTGCAGGAAGCATGTGTGTACAGACACCACATGCTCATCCCTAGCCAATAGCTGCTGCCTGGGGAACCAACAGCACCTGGATGTGCTTGGACATTTCCATTTGGACTGCTCTCAGACAGTAGGTAAACTGGTCTCACACCTTCAGACATTCCTTTGGCCTCCACCTTGAGGTTCACGTTCACAATGCTCATCACATACATGCTGTAATTCTGGTTCTAGCTAATTCACCAACTCCTCAGTGATCTGGCCTTGATCATGTAATTGCAACCAACCCTGACTTCAGCTGGCCCCAATAAAGAGACTATTTTTAAAATAAGTCATTTTATTTAGAAAATATGAGAGGAGAGACAGAGAGAAATCATGTATTCTGAGCTGAACTGCAGATGACACAGAATTCAGTGTCTCTATAGATATTTGTTCCTTTCTTTGTTTTTTTGTTCTTTTTTTTTTTGGGGGGGGGGCATACCCAGCAGAGCTCAGGGATTGCTACTAACTGTGTGCTCAGCAATCATTCCTGGGAGACTCGGGGGAACATATGGGATGCCGGGAATTGAACCCAGGTTCGTCCTGTGTCAGTTGCATACAAGTCAAACACCCTACTGCTGTGCCATCTCTTTGGCCCTCTTCTTTTCTTTCTTTTAGACACACACAGCATTGTTCAGGACTTACTCCTGACTCTGTGCTCAGGAACTACTCCTGGTGGAGCTCAGGAAACCATATTTAAAACCAAGGAATCAAACTCAAGTCAGCTACATGCAGGGCAAGTGCCTTAATCCTTGGATAGCTCTGGTGACCATTCTTTCCAAAGTGGTAATCTTTGATAATCAAAGTTATAATTAAAGATTCTTAAATTATTATACAATAGAATTTGTTAGTATTTCCTTTTTGCTTTATATTGTAAATCCATACATTTTCTTATATTTTCTTCTAAATATTTTCAATGTTAGCCTTGCTGTTGTACATCTTTAATTCATCAAGATACAATTTGACTCCAGAAGAGATCATGCAACTTTTAAAAATTGTGTCAAACTAAACCTCTGTATGATTTATTATCAGATTTTTTATGTATACACCTATTTATACACCTACCTACCCAGAGTCATAAAAACATTTATTGAGTAAAATGGGGCTGCAAGTAGAAAAAGTTTAAGAAGCTCTGATATGCATATGGCAGATAAATCTTGTTTGATTTTTTTTGGAGTTTTGGGGCCACACCCAGTGGTGCTCAGGGGTTACTCCTGGCTCTGCACTCAGAAATCACTCCTGGCAAGCTCAGGGGATCATATGGGATGCAGTGAATCAAACCGGGGTATCACTCTGGCTCCTTATTTGATTTTTCTATGGATAGGATAAGCAGTTATCCTTGGTCCTTTCTTAATTAGTGCCTATAGCAAAAGTTATTTTTTGCTTTGTTTTGTGTTTGGGGCCACACCCAAATGTGCTCAAGACTAACTCCTGATCTATACTCAGGGATCACTCCGAGTGGTAGAACCATATGGAATGCCAGAAGTAGGTTTTATGTAAGGCAAAGCAGCAGTTATCTTAATAATGTCACTACATGCTTGAGGGAGAATGGCATAATATGACATAAAAAGGGATTTAGGGATACAGTCAACATTTAAGGGACAGTCAGTTTTATTACCGAGCACAGCTCAACATATATTATTTAGAAAGACTCAGAAAGTCCAGATCAGTACTCTACTAAACACATGGCACACGTTAATTCTACTAACTTTAATTGATGCAATGTGCACAGACTGAGGTTTATCAAAAACTCAATTTCTAATTTAGGACTAACCACACATCAAGTACTCAGCAACAATATATAGAACAGCATATATAGAACATTTCTATTTGTAAGCAAGTTTTTAATAGTACTGTTACACATGTTTTTCACCCTATTCACAGATTCTATCACTCATGAAGTTCTATAAGGTTTACCCAAAGTATTCTCATCTACGTTTTCACTGAGTTTTCATATAGTATATGACAAATACTAATAGTAGTAAGTCATTATTCCAAATTTATCTGTTATTAAGTAATACATTCTTTCAAAACTTAGCATCTTTAAATAGCAAACATTTACTCACATTTTGGAGGATCAGGAAATCTAGGTGCAGCTTAGCTGGATGATGTGATTCAAGCTCCTTCTTAAGGTTAAATAAAGATATAAACAAGGACTGCAGTCATTTTAAAATCCACTTTCAGTCTCAAGCATGTGCCAATTGAAAGAAGGCTTCAATTTTTCATGATGTCTTTTCCAGGTCAAATAATGAGAGAGCTCATTGTCTTTTATATGTATTTTTCAAAAGTGATATAGCATCACTTTTAGGTTATTCTACTGTGACAGATCCTTCTGGATAAAATATGGAAGCAACTACACTAATGGGTAAATGCCAGGAACTGAGGACCAATGGGGTCCATCACAGAGTCCAGCTAATCACAACACTATTGAGGGAACTGGTGCATTTGCCAAGTTCACAGTTAACATTAGAGGCAGAACTCTCAGTACATTCTCTTAACAATTTTTTTGTTTTGGTTTTTGGACTACACTCATAGTGTTCAGTGATTATTCCTGGGAGGTTCCGGGGACCATGTGGGATGGTTGGGATCCAATTGTGGTCAGCCACATGCAATGCAAGTGCCCTACCTGCTGTACTACCTCTCTGCACCACTGCATCCTCTAGTTTTTAATTCCTTTCCCACATCATACTACCTTCATCAACTAGGTTATACCTTAATCTCCTTAAACATGTTGACATTTTAACAAACCACTGATATAGATTAATTGTTAATCTAAAATATTACAGTTGAAATGCCAAAGTCTCAGAATCTTGACTAAACACAATTGTGCCTGTCATTTGCTTTTTCAGGAAGAAAGATAGAATTATACAAGATCAGGAAGAAGGACCCGGAGAGATAGCACAGCGGTGTTTGCCTTGCAAGCAGCCGATTCAGGACCAAAGGTGGTTGGTTCGAATCCCGGTGTCCCATATGGTCCCCCGTGCCTGCCAGGAGCTACTTCTGAGCAGACAGCCAGGAATAACCCCTGAGCACCGCCGGGTGTGGCCCAAAAACCAAAAAAAAAAAAAAAAAAAAAAAAATCAGGAAGAAGAGAAGGAATCTTTTTCTGTAAAGCACTACAGTACTTGACCAAATTCTAAACAGGTTCTTCTAAACCTTGATCATGGTTTGACCTTATTGCCTGCAGGACAGCCCAATCTTAGCAAACTCTTGAGAAGTCTATATCATAAGATTCTGGACCCTCCAGTGTTCAATACAAATTTCTTGCCTCCTGCTACCCTACAAAGAATGTAGATACCTTGACTAGTCAGACTGGTTTAGTCAGAATATTTCTTGACCATTTTGGTAATGTTCTACCCATTATCCAGCCTTCTTACTCTCCTGTCCTTTTCTCCTTGGCTAGAAACTCCCACTCTCCCATGTTGTATTCAGAGTTGAGATTAGTCTCTCTGACTGCAGAATGCCTTTGCAGTAGCACCTGTTCCTATTGTGATTATTCTGAAAAAAAAAAAAAAAATCTGTCTTACAGTTTTAAGAAGTGTTGTGAATAATTTTCTTTTTCAGTGCTACTTTAGAATAAAAATTAAGTGGAGGAAAGGAGAAGAAACAAAGGAAGATTACTTTTTCCTTTGTTTCTCAGACATCTACCCACACAGGAAACATTTTAGAAATTGTTGCTTTGAAAAGAATTGGGGTAGAGGCAGATGCTAATTATCTCTCTTCTAAAACATACAAAACAACACAACTGACTTGAAAGAGAACCTTATTATTAATTATGTAGCACAAGTTTTCACTGAGATTTTGTTTTAATGATTTTATTTCAAATAGGACAATGTATAAACAAAGTGGGTTATGGTGAATATAAGCTGATTTCCCATTTGGCTTGATTTTAGATATTGGCAAGTGGAGATACCAAGATGTTCAAGTTCCAAATGTCATGGATTTACTGACAGTGGGCACTCCAGCTGACTGCTTCATCATCTGGGAATTATCTGAATTCAGGATTTGATTAACATTCATCACAGATTTCAAGGAATTACTTTGGGAATTCCTTACATAGATATTAAAAAATATGCTAGAAAGATTCTGTACACTTGGGAGAATAGAACAGTAGGGCTGCAGAAAAAGCCCTTTTGGTCAAACAAATATAATTTCATTTTTTGCCACACCCAGTGATGCTCAGGGGTTACAAATATAATTTCATGTTTTTCTAAAAATATATGTTTTAGTATACCATTGGCTATGGAAAAGGGCAGTTTGCAAGATGACCATTTTGTATCCAAAAACTTCACCATTAAGGGACTGCTCCAAATGTTTTTGTGTTTTAATCACAATAATTAATTCCTATACTGTATCCTACACTATATTCCTATACTACGTTCCTTAACAATATTTTATTCCTACATTTATGTCAATAAGTTAATGAAATACATGAATTCATTTTTTTCTTAATTCTTATCAGTATATTTTTTTCAATGTAAATCAGTATGCTTAAGTATGTTAGTATACTCAGCTATGAGAGATTTTTGGTGAAAGTAACACAATCCTAGTGCAGTACACCTTAAATAAGATTAAGATTTATGCTCACCCATCAAAAGAAGTTAGGGTAGTTTTCAGGAAAAGTTGATTCAGTGTCATCAAGCACTTCATTTGCCTTTCCCATTTAGGTCTCACTCTTAACAAATTAAATGGTTCTAAAAGATATCATATCCTATATACTACCTTCTTTTATTTTTTTCAGCCACACCCGGTATGTTCAGGGGTTACTCCTGAATATGCGCTCAGAAATCGCTCCTGGTTTGGGAACCATATGGAATGCTGGGGGATCAAACCACCATCTGTCCTAGGCTAGCATGTGCAAGGCAGACTCCTTATGGCCTGTGCCATGGTTCCGGACCCTATATACTAACCTCTAATTAGAAATTCTTCCTAGAGAGAAATAAACTCTCTTATCCTATCTTCTCAGATTATCCTTTCTTAGAAAGGTAATGTCTCCTTTATCCTCATAAAAGGGAGGATAATTTTTTCCTAGAAACTTCTAACAATTTTCCTCTATTGTCTCATGGTCACATACACATGACCAAAGGCAGAGAGTGATCATGATGGCGTTAGACCATCCAAGAGAAAGGATACTTGAGACACAATTTTTTTCTTAGTTTCTATATCAGAATAACTTCTATGGCAAAAAAAATTCTACAAGGAAATAGATGGGACTCTTAATACTCATATTAAAAATATATACATATACTCAGCATATATGTATATATAGAATATATATGAAGACAAGAGAGACAGTACAAGGTATAAGGTATAAGGCCTTGCAAATGACTGACCCTAGTTTGATTTTGAGCATCATATGTGGTCCCTTGAGCCCCCAAATATATAGTGAGAGAGAATTTCCTTTTGCCATGTGGCAAGCATAAATGAGAGGACTGAATTTACTGTGGCAGAGGTAGGGAGTATAGAAATGGGGGTGAGGTGAGGGGGCTGGACAATCTGATGGGGATGTGCTATTGGAACATTGTGTGAATACTATCATTAACAATATCATAAATCATTGTCTATAATTAAAAATGAATCAAAAAAAGAAAAGCATAAATGAAAGATAAGGAGAATTGGGGAGACAAACACTATTGGGTTCCTATAAAAAAGAGAAAAGGAGGTATAAACTGAAAATGAGGTATAAACTAAAATGCTAATCATGAAATCCTGTGAGACAGTCCTTGTCAGAATTCATTGAGAATCATCAGTGTGTATTTTCCTGCTGTTTAGACTAATCAGGGTAAAAGCCAAACAATGATTGCAAATGAAAAAGAAATGTGTTTAAGAATATGTATATCTACCTGGGGAGAAAGGTAAATCAAACTCAAACTTAGTAATACTTTTACTTTGCAATGAAAGAATCCACTTTTAAATAATTTGTATGGTATGCCTGGGATGAAACCTCAGACCTGATAGAGGTAAAGCATATATCTACCATTGAACTATATCCCTAACCGTCTTAATATTGTTTCGTCCATAAAGCTGCAAGGAGCACTTTTCACTACCTATAATTTATGTCTTCTTGTTTTCCTCAGAGGTGACTTCTTAAATCACAACACTGCTGACCATAGTTAGGGTTTATAAAGGGTGCAAATGAGGGTTAGTATAAGCTGGGGTATTTTACTCATGAAAGTGTGGCTTTGGAGACTGACAATCTCAGGTTTTAATCCAAAAACTGACCTACTGTGAGTTATCTAATCCATCTAATCCTTTTCTTTCTCTTTTGCCACAGGGTATTAGAGTACTAATTGCAAATACTTAACAGCATTTAGATCTAAGTAAATTAGGAAGTTTGGAATATAACGGGCAATATTATTACCTATTATAACAATGGACTTGAGAAGAAATTTCATTGACAAGATGAGAATGGTAAAGTAAAAATGATAAATTAGAGGTGAATGTTAAAATGACAACTCAAAGGTGAATATAGGTATTTGTTATGTATATTCTTTTTTGGTATCTATGACAACTTAACTAGTAAGACAGATTTTTTTTTTTTAGAATATCATTTTAGAGATTCACCTTTAGTAAGAGAAGTTAAGCTTTCCCAATTCAGTATTAAATAAATGTATTATATGTTTTGTGGCAAAGACAACTCAATCCAGATCCACCAACTCAGAGCTGAGTGTTATTTCTACATTCTCTATTGAAAAGGTTTTTTTTCCCCTCCCACAACAATTTCTCCATGTTCATTATTTAATGTCCAAAAGGTATTCTTGGAATCCTTCAATTACTAAGCTAGAACAGCATGGCCAGTATTATATTTTTCCTATGAAATAAGTCCTCATACCAGTTGAGGGTGCTATATTTATATTTGTGGAATAGAAAATTCACAATTATCACATTGTTTTTATCATATAATGAAGATACACACTACCCTGAAGACAAATTAGACATCTTGAAAGTGATTTGCAATGCTTCTAACTATAGCATCTGACTGGCTATAACATCTGGAATTTCACAATTACATTTTATTATAAATAGAACTCATAGAAACCCCCTATTACAATGCACTAGGAGGGGACCAGGAATATTAGCATTTTCATACCTATAGCTGGCTGCTACCTGACTGACAAGTTGTTCAAATGGCACTCTTGAAGAACCCAGGGGAGAGTTTTAGGTAAAACACTGCAAAGTTTGGGGCAGCGGAGATGGATAAATAGTCTAAGACTTCCAGGAAAGGGATGTAACAGGAGGGAAAGGCAGAAAGAGGTGTGGACAGCTGACACATCAGTGAGAAGGATAAGTGAAGGTCAGATGAAAGAAATTAAACAGCCTACTTAGAATTAGTCCTTGAACTACTCCTAAAAATGTGTTAGAATTATTTCTAGCTTTAAATTTAGTGCTGTCCTTTGGTTTTTGTAATCAGCAATGATTGAAGAACCACTAAAAGGCCTTCCTAAGTCATGTTTGTATTCTTATCAAGCACACCTAACTTTTTATATTGGGAGTCCTTTTTAATTTCACTGAGCAGATTGTTGGCACTTGACAAATATCTGTGGCATGAATGAATTCTTCTGTGATTCTTTTTTCTTCTTAACTTTGGAAGTGACTCAACATGAGAGCATAGATATTATGATACTCAATGCAGCCTTCCAAAAACAACATCACAATCTGTAACAGTTCTGTCCTATGGAACTTTTCTCTCTATCAAAGAGCTTTTAATCAACAATAAGCTGGCCACTAGTGGATGTGACATTTGAAATGTAGCTATACTGAACGGAAAGAACTCAATTTTTTCTTTTTTCATTTTTGGGCCATCCTCTGTGGAGGCTCAAAGACTATGACTGGTTTTGTATTCAAAGTGACCTGTGATGGTGTTTGGGGGGTTTCATATGTGACACCAGGGAATCAAATCAAGATCCATGGGATGCAAAGCAAGAGCCTTAACACCTGTACTAAATTTCTGGCCCCAAGAATTCAATTTTAATTTAGCTAGCGGTTATTAAACCTAGGGTATAGAACCAGTAAAGTCTAGATGTCTTGTTTTCTGTCCTTTCACTTTGTTTTAAACAGCAGCTGTTTCAATCGATGATATCAATTATTATGTGTAGGTACTTCTCATCTGTATTTTTAAATGAAAATAATTACATTGCTTTCAGTTACTTTAAGGACAGAATTGGCAAAGCAACATCTGTATTATAGATTGCATAAAATACAACATCTGTATTATGTGTATTATAGGAAGAAATTTGTCTGTAATATAGAGGAACTTACAATATGTGCTTGATTTCTAATTTTAACTATGAACTTAAAAGGAATGAGTCTGAGTAGCTGAAATAGTGAAGCATCAGAAATCAGTCCTCTACTGCAGGCTGCTCGTCCCAGCCAGTCTTTCTTTGATTTCCTCCTCCCTCCGCAGGAATCTGGCACCTTCTAGCTGCTTCCGGGGTTTGCATTGCCTTGCAACTCCTACTGTCTCAACTCCTCCCTTTCAAGTCAAAAAATGCATCTTAAATTTTTCTTGATAACCTCCCTTTCATTTCTTCCCAATTTAATAGAGACAAAAAAACCAGAGATGCAGGAAAGAATAAGGGATGGTGAGAAAGCAGATTTTGACAAACTGTGTGCTGTGGTTGGCAGACACTTTATAATATATGATACTCTAAAGATATATCCAAGAGGAATAAATGATATCACCCTGGCTAATAAGGGTATTTATTTAATATACTTGAGTGGATTAATGCCCTACTACATTCTTACTTATTATACAAGAAGAAACTGAAATTTATAAGTCATGTGGATTCCTGAAGGCCAAATAAACACAGTGCTTCAAAACAACATTTTAACTTTTTAAGTCCTCGTCTTGTTTCCTGAGTCCTCGGGAGGTCTTTCTTCTTTCCCTTTCTAAGAGCTAAACTGGCCACTAGACGAACGAATTTGCTAGAACCTACTTCCAGCCTTCCCCTCTTTTCCAAAGAGCTCCGATTTCAAACCTTGGAAGTTGCAGTGTCTATTAACAAAAAATGACTCCCTGGGAATTTCGTGCTGTTCAGGAGGTAATCTTATTTGGAGTCTTTAATGTTATTAAAAAATATATCCGCAAAAGATAATTTCCTGGAGTCTGCACGCTTACATAAAAGCGATGCATCCATGTATCAAATAAATTCCACGCCGTTCGCATTTTTCCTCTCCTCCTTCTAACAAGGAGTCGACGATGGATTTGTGCACTGGCCCCTATCACTATGGATGACTTGTAAGAAACATTAGAATTGGCTCCTCCTTTCCCTTACCCGCCTCCTAACCGTTTATGCTTCAGAGTGCAGAATAAAAAAAAAACGTAGATGCGATTGGAAGGGATTTGAAAAAATTAAAATATGGCTCCGTGATTTTTTTCCCACACAAAGATCACGAACCAAACAGCGCCTGGACGCGAGTATTTCAAAAAAAGATCCTAAGGCAGAGAAGTTAGAGGGCCACAAAGTACCACCAAGTCGTCCAGAGAGAGCAGTCTGCAGAGAGAGACTAGATTGTCCATGCTTTGGCCCTGCCAAAAATAAATAAATAAATAGATAGATAATAGGGGCCGGAGAGATAGCATGGAGGTAAGGCGCTTGCCTTTCATGCAGAAGATCATCGGTTCGAATCCCGGCATCCCATATGGTCCCCCGTGCCTGCCAGGAGCAATTTCTGAGCATGGAGCCAGGAGTAACCCCTGAGCACTGCCGGGTGTGACCCAAAAACCACAAAAAAAAAAAAAAAAAAAAATAGATAGATAATAAATAAATAAAATAAAACCGTGCAGGCGACCCTTTGCGAGGAATCTCAAGTGCAAAAGAGAAAGAGCATCACCTGCAGTTCCAGACGTGGGAAAGAAACGCAGGCCCAGGGAGTTGGGGGTGCGCATTGCCAAGAAAGACCGTCCCAGAGGTGAGCGCAGAGGGGTGCAGAGAGGGGGGTTGGAGGGGGCTCCTGGGTCCAGATCAGGTGCTAGGCGGAGCCGGGTGGGGAGGGGACCCCGGCAGAGGAAAAGAGGGGGGCAGACGCTGCAGAAGCCCGGCCAGACGTGGCGAGCTAGCTTCGCTGGCAGCTGCTGCTACTGTCCGGGGAGGCGGATTCCGAATGAGAAATTCTCTGGTCGGTGCAGCGGGGCGGGGGGCGAGGCGGGGCGCTGACGTCACCTCCCCTCCCCCACCCCACCCCGAAAAAGGAGGGAGGGGGTTGGGGGTGGGGGAACAGAAGCTGTGATCCACCGCAGGCAGCTCCGAGCCACAACTCCCCAAGACAAGTCCTGACAAACTTGGCTGCTGCTGCTGCTGCTGCTTCTCCTCGGCCTCTTTCTCTCTCTCTCTCTCTCGACTTACCACTCACTCTAGTTGTGCTTTTTTCCCCTTTTGGGGTGCACAAGTTCCAACCAGGACGGAAGGAAGGAAGCCTCGGGAGATGCGGCCACCCGGGTCCGGGCAGCTCTGGCCGATCGCACTGTGGTTGGGGACCAGCTGAACGTATATTGGAGAGAGAGAGAGAGAGAGAGAGAGAGAGAGAGAGAGAGAGAGAGAGAGAGAGAGAGAGAGAGAGAGAGAGAGAGAGAGAGAGAAAGAGGCAAAGTTGGTACTTGTGACACCCAACCCGGCTTTCCATCATTCTCCAAAACCGCCTGGGAAAGGGGGGATTCCTGAGCAAGCTGGCCCCAACTTGAGAGTGGAGCATTTTACTTCTCGACTGAACCGAACCGGTGAGTTTCTGTTTGGGTGCAAGCCAGCCTTCTTATATTATTTTAAGTTCGAACCTGAGGCAATCGGTGTTTGCGGGCACGGTCAGCATTCAGCTAGTGCATAGGGAAAGCGTGCGCATTGCACACCCATTTGCATGGTGAGGGGTGTGTGTGTGTGTGTGTGTGTGTGTGTGTGTGTGTGTGTGCATGGCTTTTGGGAATGAAAGATCTGGTCCGGTTAGTTTTTTTTTTTTTTTTTTTTGGGGGGGGGGTGGGAATTCGTGAAAGACATCCAGGGAGCTGTTCAAAAGAACTTGAGAAGCTCTAGCTTGTGCGTACGTTCTTGGGAAGGGAACTTCTTGGAGCAATGGAGCCCGGGGAGGGAGCGCATCGTGGGCCTAATCTGCAGGGGCGCAGCGCCCTCTAGGCCGGGCACGCGGCAGTGTACGCGTGGATCCCGGCCCGGCTGCGCGGCAGAGCCCGAACTTGGCTTTCCTGGCCGGGGCGCTCCTGGGAACGTGGGCGTGAGTGAGCCCCGGCGGACTGCCATTCCCACTCGGGCTTCTTTTTGAATTTGCAAAGACCAGCTAGGGTCTTTGCAGCTATGGCTGCAGCTATGTTGGTGGAGGGAAATGTGTTTGTTTTCTGGACACCTCCCCTAATATTTAGGGGGACAAGATTGGGTTAGCGAGGGTCAGCAATTGAAAGGACAGACGTGGGGCTTGGGATACCTGTCTACATAGAACATGGAAAGGCATTTAACATGGTAGCGTGCGTGTGCGTGTGTGTGTGTGTGTGTGTGTGTGTGTGTGTGTGTGTGTGTGTAGAATCAGTAACAACGTGGCAGCTCTGGAGTCTGCAATCTCTTTCTATGGCTGTTGGCTCTTCCAGGGGTGAAGAAGTGCAACTTAGTCTTATTAAGGTTTTTTTTTTTTTTTTCCAATGCATACCTGGACACCGAATAGCTGTTTTATTTAGCCTGAGTAAGCATTCTTAATGAATGGATAATTATTAAGGAACATAGTCATTAAAAAAAGACCATGTGATTTTGTGACAAGAGGTATCTTTCTCTTTCTTTCTTTCTTTCTTTCTTTCTTTCTTTCTTTCTTTCTTTCTTTCTTTCTTTCTTTCTTTCTTTCTTTCTTTCTTTCTTTCTTTTTTTTTTTTTACTGTTCTTTCCCCGATCCTTGGTCATTCAAGTCTACCAATGCCATCCCTTCTCCCCGCGTCCCATGCAAACTGTTGTTCTGGGATTGTGTTTCCTTGCGAATTGGGGTATGAAGAAGAAAGAGGTGCATGCATATTTGTTTGGTTTGCAGATCCCCACTCTTGCTGTTCCAAGTATGAAATGGACCTGTAACTCCAGACACATTTTGCAGTTCAGTTAGGGCCTGGACCACTGTGGCCAAGTTTAGAAGGCATTTGTGTGTCTTGGATATGGGAATTCGTGTCTTATTAGCCTAAACAGTGCGCAGAGACTACACGCCCTACCTTTAGTCTCGAGAATTAGCACACTCATTCTGCGGGCATTATTTTTACCTTCCCAGTCCTAACCTGCTAGACACCTTAATTAATATCACGTCTCGTCGCCTTAAAATGGATTTAAAAGACAACTGTATTCCCTTTCAGCCAAGGAAAGTCTCTCTTTTTTGATTTTGGTTAACCCTATACTCGCGTGACCCCTACTCTCTTGCACTTTTACTGTCTTGCAATCCCTTCCAGCCCGTTGCAGGGAAATCAGATTTCTTTGTCCTCCTAGCGTTTAAAAAAATGTTCGGGCGCCACAAACTTTTCCGAGGTCATGTCCGCCCTCTTCTCCGGGCTGTTCCCCAACTTCTTGGGTGCATTCTGGGGAAGCTCCGGCTGAGTCTCAACCGCCCCGAGCCGAGGGTCTGGAGCTTTGCCCGGGCCAAGTCTGGGCTCCCAACCGCAGGCCAGGCAGGGGCGCCGGGGCAGGCGGGGGAGTTCCCAAAGTGGGGTGTCTGGATGCTGGGACTGGGTGGGTGGGGGAGCTCTCCCCCTTTCCCTAGGGAACTTGGAATTTCTCATGGATTGCATTCAGTACATTGGCGAGGGGACTCATTGGCTGGGAAAACTCAGGAGGCTTGCACGGCTGCCTTTTGTCCTGCAGACCTGGAGAGAGTCCTGGGGCTGGGGGGTGTCGGTCCCTGGGGAGGCTGGCCTTGGGGCTCGCTCAAATCCGGGCTTAGGTGGGAGATTCTGGGGCCGTCCGAATAGCTTGGGCACCGAGAGCTCCCAGAGGAAAAGCTTTCATTTTCTCCAGCTAGCTCATCTTGTGGATTGAAGAAGGAAGTTGCATTTCCGACCTGGCTGCATTCCTTCCCAGACCTTTGGGGGGAAGATTTTTATTTATTTATTTATTTATTTACTTTTTTTTTCATCCTACCCTGCAATCTCTGACCCAGAAGATGCAGATTTTGGAATTCCCTGTAGGTTGGAAGAATCTAAAGAATCCTTTAGATTAAAAGCTTTCCCTGACTTTTAAATTATTTTAGATATATATATATATATATGCTTTTTCTTTTATTTATTTAAATTATATATATATGTTTTATTTTCTTTATTTGGAGCTACACTAACCCTTCCCTGCTCCAGCCTAGCAAACTTTTTCCACGTCTTTCCATGCCTGGCTGAGTCTTAAAACGTTTCCTCGAAGTGCAGCGAGCTCACTTTTGGCCACTCACTCACCCCGCGGGTCTCCAGGCTGGAGAAGATAGATCTTCGGCCCGCCGGTGCCTGGGGGCGGGCGACGTTGCCCGGGACCCGCGCGGGCTCAGAGTCCGGCCGCCCGGGGAGGAAAAGAAAAGTCGACTCGAGTTTCCGCGGGGAGGGGGGAGTGGAGGTGGGAGGGGAGAAACGAGCGCCGGCCGGTGGGCGTGGCCGCGGGCGGGCGGGCGGGCGGAGGGATACGGCGCGCCGGAGTGGACCGCGGGTGGGTGAGACGCCGCGCGGACGAGCGAGCGAGTGGCTGGTGGGGTGGCGGCCGCGTCCGCCGAGCGGGGCGCGCGGACTGCGAGGTGCGGGGAAAGCCCGCGGCGGCCCCGGTGGAGGTGGGGGTGGAGCGCTCCGGGGCCCCGGGCCCCCGCTCAGGGGGCGCGGGCGCGCCGAGGAGATCCGAGCGAGCGCGCTCTCCACCGAAGATCCCTTTTGAGATTGGAAAAACTTTTGCTGTAAGTTTTGGCGAGCGCTGCAGCGTGGGGGGGCTTGGAAGGCGGCTGGGTGGGCGGATTGGGGCGCCCCGCCGTGGCTGCGCTGGCCGCCGGGTTTGCAGCCAGCCGGGGCTGGAGCTGGTTGGTGCATAGATGCATTGGAAGGTATGACCCCCCACCCCCCACTATTTGATCTTTCGGGGTGGCGACTTTATAATTTTATCAGTCAATCATTTCATCATTAATTAAATTCCATTAATCGATAACATTAATAAACTTCATTAATTAAGCATTAATTTTATTTCATGATAAATTAATGAATGTATTAATTCGGTATTAATCAATATTTACCAATTAACGTATTGCTGGTTATCGTTGATTATTAATTGCTTTTTATTAATAAATCATTTACGGATTGATTTATTGCTAGCTATCATTGAGTATTAATTTTATTTATTTATTTATTTATTTATTTATTTCTCCACTCTTGGGGTTGCATGCATGCAGGCTGTCCAGCTCCTGTTTTGGAAAAATATGTTGGAAGGCAAAAGCTCTTGGCTTGAAGCGGTGGTGGTGGTGGTGGTGGTGGGGAGTGCTGGAGTTTCCTTTTTTTTTCCCTTGCAAAGTTTAGGGGAGCTGGGGGCGGGGGGGAATGCCAGCAAGGGAGAGAAGCTAAGGGCTCCTTCCTGCTCGACGTGGAGTGAATTGGTAAGTAGCCGACCCTCTGCCGGCTGCAGAAATAAATCTCCGCTGGAAACCCAAGCGTCGCGGGCTCCCCCTCTCCCTGACCAACGCGGGTTGAGCACTTCCTTCCCGCCCTGCCCGGGAGGCTCGGAAACTTCCACCCGTGCACCCGTGGCGCGGGCCACGCTCGTGCCCGCCTGCCTGGAGCCGGTGCCTGGGCCGGGGATGCCAGCGGCCCGGAGCCGGCAGGCGGACGACGGCTCGTGCCCGGCTGGAGGTGCTTGCTCTGGGGTTGCGGGACGGACCCGGAGGCGGTAGGAGGCGAAGTGGAGGCCTGCCTGGTCGCTCTGCAGGGCCAAGTGTGCTGTTTCTTCTTCTCTGCACTTTTGCCATCTCTTCCCGGAGGGAAAACTTGGTAGAATCTTTTTTATTTTTTGTAAGGAAGGACATTGCATTGGGACTCCTCAGTGCTTTTTCTTACTTCATCGGTGTTTTTTTTTCTTTCTAGGAAGCTAACTTGCAATTGTTTCGGATTTATTGTTGTTGTTGTTATTTGGGGGCCTGGAGGAAGTCCTGCTAATGTGAATTTCCAGGCCTTTGAAAAAAAAGGACGCACTTGTATGCATCAGGAAAGTAAACTCCTAAACTTTTTTTTTTTTTTTTTTTTTGGCCTGACTGCACTATGGCTTTCTTTAAGGGCTTTTCAAAAAGCAAGTTCTTGGTTTCTTAGTAGAAGAGGTTCCCTTCACACACAAATGGCTACTCCAGAGTGACTGTTCGGTTCTGAAATTTGCAAAGGCAAGTCATTTTTAACTACTTATCTTTTTCTGAGAGTAGGCTGTTTAAAAAGAATGCGTTGAAGTTGCATCACAGAGAACTTAAAAGTTTCTGATGGGCATCATAAAGAAAAAGCAGGTTTTTAAACCTTCATATAGTCGCAGATAGGTTTCAGTAGGATAGGAAGATCTGAGTGTTTATAAAACTCATAAATCATGGAGCTTTTCTGTATTACTTTTAGAATGGTGGTTATGTGATTTCAAGCATATCCAATTGTTCAATATATATCCTCGAAAATGTGTTTCTCCAGTCCTATTTGGCATTGTCTTCAGATCTTAGAAGGACACCTGTGGGTTATGATTAGAATAACTTTCTTGTTATATATTTAAGCTATAAGCAGCATGTGAACTGCTTAAACCACATAACTGAAGAACACGTTGTATAAATCTGTTACGTCAACCATGGCATAAGAAAAATGCAGGTTAGGCTTGATTAAAGTGTTCATGAGCTAACCATTTTTTAAAAAAGTGAATATCTTAAATAAGTCATTGTCACCCCCAAATGAACTGAAATTCTTAGAATTCATAGAACCATCAGGCCACCAGTATTGGTATATTTTAACTAATACACTTAAGAGGCTCTCCCCATAAAAATAGATAATTAAAATTCTTATGGATAGGTACCGTAGGAGAATCTAAAAATTATGCGCATTCTCATAAATGTTTTTATTCCCCTGATCCCAGCCTATCTAGCTGGTTTTTAGACTTACTTAGTATTTGAGCTGCTTTTGAAGCAGCCTTTTCTTTAAATTTTGGAGGGAAGGATCTTGGAGACTGTTTGCCCTAACTCCCTCAGCAAGTGTATTATAATCTGTTCTTCTCCAGGGTTTTGCAGGTTTTTAAATAGAATCAGTAAGTAAATCAAATTAGTGCGTTATTATTGCATTATATTGTCTCAATGGCCTAAATGTGGCCTAAAAATCCAGTTTAGTATTAGGGAACCATAAGGTTAGGTGTCTACTTAGTCTTTCTGAATGGGAAGTTGCTGTATGTAAACTTTCTTTGGATCATATTATATAGATGATGGAGCCAAACTGAAAGTTTTGCCTCACTTAATGGTTCAATTTCCAAGTGTGAGTTTATCTGTAATTACCACAGAGGAGTTCTGAAGAAAAAAAAAGTACAGGCTCTTCTTCAAGAACTAAGATTAGAGAGTTGCCACTTTCTTCTCTCATCCAAGGTGAACATTTTTATTCAGATTTGTCTTAAGTTAGGTGCACTGTCTGTATATTTTACATTTGAAATTATGTTTGTTTTGTTTTGGGTCAGGCCCAGAGCCTGACTCTGCAGAGCCAGGGTTTACTCCTGGATCACTATTGGCTGGGGCTCACAGGATCATATGGGGAGCCTGGGATCAAACCTGAATAGACATGTACAAGGCAGGTGCCCTGCTCACTATACCATCTCTCTGGCCCATACATTTGAAATTATTTAAAAATAAATCTTCCTCTAAGTTCCAGCCTTAATATTGCTCAAATTCCTGCTTAATTTCAGGAGTTCATTATACATGTAGAGATAAATCTATAAAGCAATTAAGTGTCTTCTACAAACCACTTAGGAAAATCAGTCATTATTTAATCCTTATCTATTGTAGAATAGTCAAGCGTGGAGTTTCATAATGGGCTCTGCAGTAAACGCAAAGTTTTGGCATCACCTGTAGCCAATTTGGAAACATTTTCAGGTGGGTGGTGACCTCATTATGGGCTGCTGAAAATGAGAGCCATCTCCAGGGCTGCCATCTGCAGCTGTCATTACTGGCTGGGCGGTTGCACCTGGGGTTTTGTTATTTATTTTATAACTTGTTTTCCTTTCCCATCTTACCCTTCTTGCTTACCTTGCCTTACTTTATTCTTGCGTTCCACTCTATTCTTTTTTTTTTTTTTTTTGGTGGGGGGGGGCATACCTAGTGGTGCTCAGGTGTTACTCCTGGCTCTGCACTCAGAAATGACTCCTGGCAGGTCCTGGTGGACAGTATGGGATGCTGGGGATAAAACCTGGGTTGGCCATATGTAAGACAAATGCTCTACCCTCTGTGCTATCACTGCAGCCTCCATTCTCTATTCATAATCCTTTTTTTATCTGTCCATTTATGAGACAAGCTACATTGGATCTCTTCCATGCCGAACATCATACCAGACAGAGCATACAGAGGTGAACATATGATTTTCCTGCATTCTGGATCCTGTCAGTCTCGTGGGGATGGAGGACAGTTCTATCTGGTGCAATAAGGAGATCTTGGAGGGTCAAGGTCATGAGGACACCTCAGGGAGCTGTCATCTAGGTAATTGGGTATTAGGACAGGCTGACTTTTGAGCAGGATGAATCAGGAGAATCAGGAATGCATAATGCAAGGAGAGGAAATGACATGTAAAGTCAACTTGTAGAAACCTGAGTTGTTGCAGGTTTTTTGTTTTGTTTCACTTTGTTTGTTTGTTTGTTTTTGGAGGGCAATACCTGGCAGTGCCTGACTTTGAGCTCAAGACTTTACTCTTTTTTATTTTTATTTTTAATTGTTTTTGGGCTACACTCACTGATGCTCAAGGCTTACTCCTTACTCTGCACTCAGGGATCACTTCCGGTGGACTTGGGGATCATATGGTATGCCAGGATTTGAACCCAAGTCTGCTGCTTGCAAGACAAAAATTCCCTACCCACTGTACTATAACTCTGGCCCCTTCCTAATTGCTCACTCTTGGTGGTGCTTTGGAACTTTAATATGGTGCTAGAGATGGCAGCTGCTTTGTCTCCTGCCCTCTGGCTCCATGCTTAGTATTTCTTTTCGGTTTGCAGGAGGTATTTTACTGAGAATCAATTAGAAAAGCAGGGACAGGTGGGTGGAGTGATAGCATAGCGGTAGGGCATTTGCCTTGCACTCTGCCGACCCAGGACAGACCCAGTCGAGCCTCGGCATTCCATATGGTCTCCCGAGCATGCCAAGAGCGATTTCTGAGTGCAGAACCAGGAGTAATCCCTGAGTACTGCCGGGTGTGGCCAAAAAACTGGAAGGAAGGAAGGAAGGAAGGAAGGAAGGAAGGAAGGAAGGAAGGAAGGAAGGAAGGGAGGGAGGGAGGGAGGGAGGAAGGGAGGGAGGGAGGGAGGGAGGGAGGGAGGGAGGGGAAAGGAGAGGAGAGGAGAGGAGAGGAGAGGAGAGGAGAGGAGAGGAGAGGAGAGGAGAGGAGAGGAGAGGAGAGGAGAGGAGAGGAGAGGAAAGAGGACTAGTACATAATACAGTGGTGAGGGCACATGCATGGGCCTTACCTGTGTACAGTCCCTGCTACCGTGATTCCCCAGGCATCTCTGATGTAGCCACGAGGATCCCCAAGCACCACTGGGGTGACTTGGGAACCCCTGGTACCACCAAGCCCGACAGCACCACTTCCTCAGGCTCAGTCCTCAAGCATGACCCGTTGGCCAAGAATTGTTGATGGATACATGTGCTTTTTGAGCACCACTTAGGTCCCCTTCCCCAAATAAATACAATGGCCATATTATGAAAGCTCCTTAATACAAGCAGCAGAATTTTGTGGTAATAATGGGGTTTTGTTTATAGTTTGGTTCTTTCATCACTTCAGAGTTGTGGGATGAGGTAAGAGACTTGGGGGTGAAAATGTTTTAAGCAGAACCCGAGGAAGAACTTTCTAACGACTCTGTTTTCATAGTGTACTCATACAATTATCATCCTTTACCCATTATCTGGTGAAATGCATGCATGTAATCTGAAATACCCAGAGTAATTAGACCTATAAGAAACCTTTATTATTTTAGGGAGTGGAAAACATACATTCTAGAAAAGTTATAATGTATTAGAGATAAATTTGTAGTTTTACATTGCCAGTATTTTGAAGACTTCTCATTTATATTTTTTGAATAAATTTTTGGTTCTTTGAAGGAATTAGTTAAATTTGGTTCTTAGTAGGGCAGTTGGACTCATTGCAGCTTTAGTCACAACTAGCAACCACCCAGAAAGTCACTGAAAGTACAGGAAAAAGGGGTTGGACACCTGAGCCCATGAATGCCCCCAAACCCTATGGTGTGGCCCTGGTACCTTTCCATTTGATGAGCTTCTTGATGCTCACTGGCTGACCAATGCCACTTAACCTCTCTTGTATGACTTCTATTTAAAAATATAGATCAGAGTTCTAGGACGTTTTTGGCCTACCCTTTCCAGAAATTAAAAAAAGATCATTAGATGCCCTTCTGATATGTTGTTTTTAAGGGAACTGATGGAGAGAGTGTTCCCCCAAATGACTCTGGAGGCTACTGCTACCTCTCCCCTCCAATAGTTCCAACATCCCTAGGGACTATCATCCCTTATTTTGGGAAACACTGATACAGACCAAGGCAAAAAAAAAAAAAAAAAACCTCTGGGCCCAGAGAGATAGCACAGCGGTGTTTGCCTTGCAAGCAGCCGATCCAGGACCAAAGGTGGTTGGTTCGAATCCCGGTGTCCCATATGGTCCCCCGTGCCTGCCAGGAGCTATTTCTGAGCAGACAGCCAGGAGTAACCCCTGAGCACCGCCGGGTGTGGCCCCCCCCCCAAAAAAAAAAAGCTCTTCAGTTTCAGTTTTCAGTGTTCTTTGCCTTCCAAAGCTTCGTATTAACTGCAGATTGTATTAAGGTGACTTAATTAGCCAAACCATACTCTGAAATAAGCAAGGTGTACCTTTTGTTTTCTGTAGCAGAATGAACATGTTGGGTGAGAGGGGCTCCTGGCACTTGTGTCCAACTAGGCTATTGCTCAATATGAGGGAGGATTCAGTGGTCCTCAAACTATGGCCCGCAGGCCACGAATTGTATTTGTATCTGTTTTGTTTCTTCATTGCAAAATAAGATATATGCAGTGTGCATAAGAATTCATTCATAAGTTTTGTTTTTACTATAGTCAGACCCTCCAATGATCTGAGGGACAGTGAACTGGCCCCCTGTTTAAAAAGTTTGAGGACCCCTGAAGGTATTCTGAGCTTGTGGGCCTCTTGTGCTACTCTGGCAACACTTCAGTCTACACCCTGTAATGTTCTGGGGGGATATCTAGTACCAGGGATCAAACTAGAATCAGCCACATGCAAAACTTGCACATAACTCCTCCTGTACTATCTTTCCAGCCCTAAGAATGAAAGCTTTTAAAATAGAAAAATGAGGGTTTTTTTTTTTGTTTTGTTTTGTTTTGTTTTACAAAAAACTCATAAATTTTTTCTGGAAGTCTGAGCTGAGTAAGCTGAGTAACTAAACTTAATTTTCTGGGCCAGAGTGGTGATACAGTGAGTAGGGTGCTTGCCTTTTATGCCACTGACCTGAGTTTGATCCCTGTACCAAAATATGCTTCCCAGCTCTGCCAGGACTGATTCCTGAGCACAGAGCCAGGGTAAGACCTGAACACAACCTCCCTGCCCTAATAAAAAATAAAACCTACTTAGATATAAGAATGTTTTGACACCTACTAAGTGACTTTCACAATTTTAAACATTTGTTCAAGATACAATATTTTTAAAAACAGAGTCATTTTCATTTTAGATTCTGTTTTTTCAGAGCTTTGTGACATTTTTAGTTAAAAACACAATTCTTGCAATTTAGATATCTTTAAAAATTACTCAAAATGTGACACTTCAACTCGAATATTAAGTTCTAAATTTCAATAAGAAGTCCCATGACTAGCCATGCCCTCATACAAGTTTAATTTGGTATGGGAGTCTGAGAGTCCAGGGTCCTACACTGGAGTGCTTTTGTGTATTTTCTCATATACTATTCATTGCATAGAAGGCCAAAATGACTAGAAACATGTGTGAGAGTTTGACATCTGCTGAATATACATTTAATAGGGTTTATGCATTTTATGATGTGCCCCACTTAATGTTCTGTGTCTAAAGCACATGAAATACTTCTGAATTTTTGACTTTGCATGAATATTGAAGGTGCACAGTTACCTTCTCAGCATAGGAACTGTGTTCTGTTTTGTGAAAAATGTGCAGAACATTTTTACACGAAGTTCTCCTAATGAAGAAATATGAGCACATTAATATCTGATTTCTATTGGAAAAAATTATGTTTCTCTTACTTTTTGGATTTTAAGAAATCTATACTAAAGATATTTAAGCTTTGGCCTAAGGCCCTTTCCCTAAAGGCTGAACTAAGTAAACATTCTTTGTTTTCACTTTGGAAACTGCAGAGAAGAAATCCTAAATTATTCTGAGTTCAAGTAGTGTGATCACCTTCTGAATATCAAAGTGTAGCCTCTGGCTAAAATGGATTTTGGAATTTAATTTTCATAAGCATGAATTCTAGGTAATAACTTGCTTTTCAAATGAAATACTATTAGTACTTTATATTCCCCTCTTCAGCTTCACTGTTTGTGTAGCATTAGAAAAACAGCTATAATTTTTTGGATGGTGGCATTTTATAGTGAAACTTTAGTTCACAGGTCTTGGTTACGTTACAGTAAAGTTAATATCTTCTAAAAGGTATTTTCCCTTATGATCAAAAGAATTGGGTCTAATAATTTGTTCTCCTTACAGTAGCATTTTGTTAGCCAAGTTTGCAGAGTAAATTCAAGGTTTTGAAAGGTCTTGGTTGTGAATGTGGTCCAGAAGTTTTTTCTGGCTCCCATCCAGCTCTGATGGGTCCTGTGAGAACAGCTGTGGTGGGGGAGTTATGAAAGGTGTTCCAGTGTTTGGGGTCCAGTTGTGGATGTTGGTGGCAGAGGCTGTGGGTGAACTGAACATGCAAGCTCCCAGGGAATGAACAGCTGCAATAATTTGACTCACTGGCCATTTTCCTTGTGACCTGGTGTGGAAGTGGATATGCAGGCATTATTGGCGGGGAGAGTAACATGGTTCCAGGCAGTGTTCCTAGGCTAGTTCTACGTGAGTTATGTTACTATCTCTATTGCACCACTGATTTTTGCTTCTCTGACATGTGACTGCTCTGTCTCCTTAACCATTTCCTTCTTCTATTCTTTTCCCCAAGTCTAGCATGCAGTAGACACTGAGTCTCTTTTTATATTGGTGAGCTCGTTTCATTTTGTGGTTTGAAACACCATCCTCAAATTCATATTTCTGGGCTGACCTTCTTCCACAATCTTAACTGCCCACTCAAAAAGTCAGGTCACAGTTGACATTTCCAGGTGAAACTTGTCCAGAACTGAATCCGGATCTCACGCTAAGATTGCTTCCTTCCTTCCTGTCTTCTCTCATTCCACTTGCTCACTATACAAGCCTTAGTATCTTCCTTTTTTATCTTTCCCCTTTGTTTTTCCCCTTCCAGTTTTTCAGCAAATCCTGAACTACCATATTTGCCGGTGCATAAGACGACCCCCTAATTTTGCAGTTAAAACATAGGTTTAGGCCTATATTCGCTGTATCAGACAGAACGTTCCTGTGCTGCATGTGCTGCATGTGTTCCTGTGCTCATGTACACAGTGAGCCAATCACAACAAGCAAAGGTTCAAAGGTTCTACTGTAATAGACTTCCTCTTTAACTCTGGCCAATCTGAACAGGCTTTTGACTATAGATTCGGGTCCAGAACATTGTCTAATTTGCATGCATAAAAAGCCTGCTTGGATTGCTGAATTAGAGAGGTGGTCCGAGCAGCCTTGCAGTGATTGGTGCAGGATCAAGTTGGAAAATTTGTTTTGTGGCAATATTCAGACAATTTTTGTTTAGCGGCATATTGAAACATTTTTCGGGATATACTCGGCGTATAAGACAACCCCTGATTTTCCGTTGACTTTTTTGTTTCAAAAGTCGTCTTATACGCCGGAAAATACGGTAGATTGAGAATTTGACCACTTTTCACCACCTCCACCATTATGGGTTTAACTTGCATCCATATCCCTTGACTGCAGTAACATCTAACTGTTACTCCCAGCTTGCTATGGTTGAGTCTCAATATTCTTTTCTGAAAACAAGGAATCAGCACAAGTCTTTGATTTTAACTTAGAGAATGTCACTCTGTTTAAAATCATCATGTGATCTATCATTTTTATTTGCAAAAGAACCCAAAGTTCTGAGAAGTACACTTCATCCATGAGTCCACACTGATCTAAAGAAATGATTGAATAATTAATCACGGCAGCTGGGGAGAGCAGACAGGTTTCCTTTTAGCAAGGTTCTAAATAACTCAGATAGCCTAACTCTACCCCAGGAATATGGGTGCTCTCAGTGGCCACCTTCCAAAGAGCACATACAGGACAGGATGGGAAAGCGGGGGAAAGAATGTCACCTTGAAGGCTTTTGACTCCCAGCGCTTCACTGACAAGCCAGCATCAATGTATATGAAGTATATATTGTATGATGTGATGGAAATGGAACTTTTATTTCTGTTTTTTCTTTCTCAGTTCTCGAGAGAATCCTGAGAAAAACACATATTTCAGTTGAACGTTCTGTGAAATAATTTGACCAGTACTTTTTAAATTGTCAAGGTTTAAACAGAGAAAATCAGGGAAATAGTGAAATCTGGGAAAGACCAAAGAGATACAAGAATTAAATGGAGCGGAGCAGTTGAGTACCATCTGGGGCCCATAAAAGAAGAGCATCAGGTGAAATCTGAGGAAATCTGAAGAAAGTGTGAATTTAAGTATTTAATACCAGTGAACCAATCAGTATTGGTTCATCGGTTGTGACAAATATGCTGTAATAATATGAGATGTTACTAGTAGGGGTTAAACCAACTGTCATAGTAACTTTCTGCTAACTCTTAATAAAATTATTATAAAATAAAGTGTATTTTTAAAAAAATGCCCTGTTGTGTGTCCCCCTTTCCACACCATCATAGTCTTTTTGGTGTATCTTTAATATGACCTATTATTTGGAGATACTTTAAACTCAGAGGAGATATGGCGATATCTGAAATCTTTTTTTTTTTAAGTTATGGAGAAAGTTATGCTATAGCCATTTAAAGGGTGGAGATCAAAAATGCTACACATCCTCTAGTGGCTGAGAGAGCTATCCTCCCACCTCTTCCCCCATAATTATAAGCCCCAAATGTCCATAGTGCTGAGGTAGAGAAAAATCTGGTCTCTTTTGAATTTAGGGTTCTATGTTTTCCTTCAGTTTCTCTTGCTCTGCAAATTCATGGTTTATCTCTTAGACCTTAATCATCAGCCTCACTGTCAAGCTCTCAATCAGCACTTGCCATCAAGTTTGTCTTTAATTCAAAGAACTCTTTATCTTTTATGAAGATTTGTAGGTTGTTTGGTTCACTTTTGTATGCCTAGCAACAATAGAATATATCAGGTTCTCACTAAGATATTTATTGTGAATAAGTCAAATCATGAAATTGAGTCATTGAGTCAGTGATAACATATACTTATTCTAAACATATCAGATAATATAGGTGTTCACTGCTTGTCTTGTTTGCTGCCAGTTCAATGCCCAGTATCAGCTCTTGGTTGTTGCTGCACAGCCTGGAGCAACCCTTGATTGAGTACAGAGCTGGTAATCGTGTCTAAGCACAACTGGATGTGGCCCCAACTTCCTCCACCCCAAAATTGCACCACAGCCCCCAACATTCAGATTGTGTAGAAAAGTATCAATGTAGGGTAAACATTTCTGCAGCTACTGGTCTTTGAGAAGTCTCTGCTGCTAGCAGTTTATTTATGCCGAACATTTCTCCTTTCTTTCCCTGGGATGGAACCAACGGTCTCACACATGGAAAACACATGCTTATTGTCCCTCTGTCCATTTTAATGTGCATTAATGTGCATACATGGCTGTTGTCTTAATATAAATGAAGAGTCCTAGTGTTGGTGTGGGGATGGTGAGGCCTTTCTGGGCTCTACCTGGTTCCTGCAGCCCCGATGGCTTGGCCGGTTTGAAGGTTGCAGGGTGAGGGTGAAGAGATTCACAAAGCAGTCAGATGAAGTTTCAGGAATCAGCCAGCTTTATTTCACAGTCCCTACCGCCATGTACACCTCCTCACATGGCCTCTTATACTAAGCCTTTCCCTAGCAGCTACTTCTCTACTTCTTCTGGCTCTCTCTCAGTCTCTGTCTCCCTTTCAGCTGCTTTTTCCAGGCTTCCTAACTGGCTTCCAGGCTGACTAACTCCCTTTGCTGATACAACTGCTGCTGAATCTATTGCTGAGTTGCTGATACTAAATTTCTCTGTTGAATCTCGCTGTTGATTCTCACTTCTGCCTATTCTCCCTTCTGCCATTCGCGCCTCTCACACTTCTTTAACTCTCCTCCTTATTCCCTCACATCCCCCCATTGCAGATCCCTCTACCCGCCCATTCCAGGTGTGGGCAGTTCTGATCTTTCAGGTGGGATAAATAAGAAGTTGGGGGAGGGGATACCCACACATGGCTATATTTTATCTGCTTTTTTTTTTATTTGTTTCAAACATAAATGGAATGTGTTCGTTTTATCTTTTACACCATTTATGTGCCAGTACGTGCCAGTACTGTGATACTATCTCTGTTCATAGCTGCCTGGCAGCTAATGTGTAGAATTAATAAGAAAAATCATTTTATTTTAATCTGAAGTAGAACCTGATTTGTTTAATTTGTTGTAAAATGGGTAACAGTTATGTTTCCTAAAATAAGACATTGCATATATGACATCACCTTTTTAAAGAGGTCTTTAAAGCAATTTTCTTTATATATATATATATATATATATATATATATATATATATATATATATATATAGCATTATTATATGCCATTTAGTTCCAGTTTGTAAATGCCCTGGGATTGGAATCTTAATTTTCACAGTCTTTAACATTCTGCAGCTAGCACGGGGGTGTCAGCTAGCCATATGTGTTGAAGTTCTCACTTCAGTAAAATTACAGACTTTCCAGTTTGATAGTTTAGCAGATACAGCATTTGCCTTGCATGCCACTGACCTGGGTTCAATCCCTTTCACCCCTTACGGTCCTCTTAGCCTAGCAAGGAGTGATCCTTCAGTAAAGAGCCTTGAACACCTGGATGTATCTCCTCCCTACAAAAATCCCTAAAAATAAATTATTGGTTTGTTATGTAATATTTAAATTTCTGAGCCTGAGCAAATAGAGAGTTTGAAGAAAATTCTTTCTTGTTTTACGTTCATTTTTTTTTCTCCTCAAGGCCAGAGATCTGTTTCATTTTCTGATTTCACTTCTATGAAGAAGACACAGCTAAATAACAATTTAGAGTGCCCAACTTGAAAATGATTCAGTATCAATTAAGCCTTCTAATTGCTGCCAGCAATTTTTTTTTCATAGTGGGATGACTAATGGGGCAAAGTTGGTGCGAGCTGAGTTAAGATGCTATAAATTAATATGCCATCCAAATTTTTAACCTGGCTGTTGGAGCAACCCTCCAGTCCACTATCTCTTTCTCCTTTGCCTGCATTAACATTTCGTGAATATTCATTTCAGAGGGATAGTGCCAAGGGTACAGAACTGTCCTCTACCCACATTGCTGTGAAGTCGTGTATAGCTACTTTGATTTATAAAGTGAATTGGTTGGCATTTAGGGGAACAGTTGGTAGGAAAATAATTGTCCTGCTCCCTGGCCAGGCCTCCACCAAAAAGACTGCCCACCTGATAGAGAGGTGACCATTTCTCACTTGCCCTGTCTGCTTCCTTCCATCTCACTGCATTGCTCGGGCCCGTGCCAGTGAAAGGCAGCCAGGTGTGTTGTGACCTGATAGTGGTCCATGGAGGCTGCTGGCTCTGTGCACTGAAGATGGACATTCTCACACCACTGTTTGTTTGCACAGAAGTAATGCAAATGTTGAATGGAATTCATTTGGTCTGGGGAGATCATATCCACATCATACTCTGTTTTTTCTCTTATAACTGGCTTTATCTTTATTTTCTGTTGACTCTTTGTTGGCATTTGAGAAATGGCCTCATTGTCACACTTGAAGATATAATTATTTTAATATCTTTAAATTAGGTATATATAATGCTAAATGAGACAGCCAATGCTTATATTATGTGGGAGTGAACATAATCATTCTGATAAAGAAATAATTTCAGGATAACTTTTGGAAATGTGATTATAAACTTTTAATAGGGTACATCTTAGAAAATCTCTGGGAGATTTTTTGGAGGAGGTTCTAAATAGTTAGAAGCCTCTCTTGCCTAGTACTCTGGTAGCATTAACTTGGCAAGCCTTGGAAACATTTTATTCATCGTATATAGGCAAACACAGGTTGGTTGCCTGTATATCTAACTCTAGCAGTCACTTGTATTTGCTTTGAAGATGTAAATAGAATACTATTCAGTTATTACTGTAGGCAGTATTTTTCCTTCAGTGCTCATTATAATTCTTTTGAGTCGTTAAAAATAAAAATATGATTGTTCTTAAACTTAATTTTAAACACATTAGAAACGTGAATGATTATATTAGGAAATGGGTCAGTGAAACGGCATATTATAGCTCATACAGTTTAAAACGATTCATTGAAACTCTTTTTTTCTTAAAGTGATAAATTTTTTATTGTTTTTACTTTCCAGTATTTTTTTTTTGTTTGTTTTTTTTTGGGTCACACCTGGCAGTGCTCAGGGGTTATTCCTGGCTCCAGGCTCAGAAATTGCTCCTGGCAGGCACAGGGGACCATATGGGGCGCCGGGATTCGAACCGATGACCTCCTGCATGAAAGGCAAACGCCTTACCTCCATGCTATCTCTCCGGCCCCTTTTTGGTTTTTTTTTTTTTTTTTTTTTACTTTCCAGTATTTGATACATAGTCTTGCCTGAAATTATAAACTTTAGGATTAGTGAGAAATGGATTTTTCTCGAGTTTTTAGAAATCATTTAGACTGCAATGGTCCTCAAACTACGGCCTGCGAGCCACATATTGTATTTATTCCCATTTTGTTTCTTCATTTCTAAATAAGATATATGCAATGTGCATAGAAATTTGTTCATAATTTTTGTTTTTACTATAATCTGGCCCTCCAACAGTCTGAAGGACAGTGGACTGGCCCCCTGTTTAAAAAGTTTGAGGACCCCTGATAGAGCTTCGCAAGAAATCATTTGTTTCCTCCTTTATTATAGCTTAAGATTTCAAGTCTGAGAAACCTACCACAAGAATTTTAAAAAGTGCATGAGTCAAACAAAGTACAGTTTAAATATGAACAAACACATGTTCCATAACCCCAAAAATATCTAACACAAATACTATTTCTTCCCTACAATACAGCCTTTAGAGAACAGTGGTTCTCACCTGAGAGGCACTGGTGACAAAGTAACTATGATGAAGAGGTGCTACTCATAGCCAATGAGCAGAACCAGGGATCTGTTAAACATCCTATAATCTACAGGATGAATCCCACAACAAAGCATCCAGTCTGAATGTCAACAGTGCCAGCTTAAGATCCCATGTTCATTGAAATTCTTGAGGACAGAAATTTGGATTGTTTTTTTTTTTTTTTTTTTTGTATCTGTTTACTTTCTTGAAGTAAAGATCCTTGTCTCTTTTTTTCCTGTTTTAGATTCCTGAGAGTTAAACAATGGAGAAATACTTGACCTTGCTTCTGCTTCTGCTCCTCCTCCTCCAGCATTTCGGAGACAGTGTTGGAAGCCAAACACTTCAGCAGACTTCTTTACAGTTTACGCATTTCCAGTACAATGTCACTGTGTATGAAAACTCTGCAGCTAAAACCTATGTTGGGCACCCTGTAAAGATGGGCATTTACCTTACAAATCCATTGTGGGAACCAAGGTACAAAATTGTCTCAGGGGACAATGAAAACCTGTTCAAAGCTGAAGAACACATTCTTGGAGACTTTTGCTTTCTAAGAATAAGGACCAAAGGAGGAAATACAGCTATTCTCAACCGGGAAGTGAAAGACCATTACACACTGATAGTGAAAGCAGTTGAAAAAAGTACTAATGCCGAAGCACGAACAAAGGTCAGGGTGCAAGTGCTGGATACAAATGACTTGAGACCATTATTCTCACCCACCTCCTACAGCGTTTCATTGCCCGAAAACACAGCCATCAGGACCAGTATTGCAAGAGTCAGTGCCACGGATGCAGACATAGGAACCAATGGAGAGTTTTACTACAGTTTTAAAGACCGAACAGACATGTTTGCCATTCACCCTACCAGCGGCGCCATAATTTTAACAGGTAGACTTGATTACATGGAGACCCAGCTCTATGAGATGGAGATTCTTGCTGTGGACCGTGGAATGAAGTTGTACGGTAGCAGTGGGATCAGCAGCATGGCCAAGCTAACAGTTCATGTCGAGCAGGCTAACGAGTGTGCCCCTGTTGTAACCGCAGTGACATTGTCACCATCAGAACTGGACAAAGACACCACATATGCAATTGTCACAGTGGAGGACTGTGACCAGGGTGCCAATGGGGAAGTTGCTTCTTTGAGCATTGTGGCGGGGGACCCGCTTCAGCAGTTTCGAACAGTGAGGTCTTCTCCCGGGAGTAAAGAGTACAAAATCAAAGCTGTCGAGGCCATTGACTGGGACAGTCACCCTTTTGGCTACAACCTGACACTCCAGGCTAAAGATAAAGGAATCCCTCCCCAGTTCTCTTCTGTCAAAGTGGTTCATGTGACTTCTCCGCAGTTCAAGGCGGGGCCAGTCAAGTTTGAGAAGAACGTTTACAGAGCAGAAATTAGTGAGTTTGCTCCCCCCAATACGCCTGTGGTCATGGTCAAAGCCACTCCTCGTTATTCTCACTTGAGGTACACTTTTAAAAGTACACCTGGAAAGGCGAAGTTCAGTTTGAATCCCAACACTGGCCTCATTTCCATTTTGGAGCCAGTTAAAAGACAGCATGCCTCCCATTTTGAACTTGAAGTCTCAACAAGTGACAGGAAAGTGTCCACTAAAGTCTTGGTTAAAGTCATCAGTGCAAACAGCAACCCCCCTGAATTTACCCAGACAGCATACAGAGCCTCTTTTGATGAGAATGTGCCCGTGGGCACCACTGTCCTGAGTGTGAGTGCACTAGACCCTGATGAGGGTGAGAATGGGTATGTGACCTACAGTATTGCCAACTTAAACCAGGTGCCATTTGTGATCAACCATTTCAGCGGTGCTGTGAGTACCTCCAAAATTTTGGACTATGAGCTGATGCCTCGGGTTTACACACTGAGGATTCGAGCATCAGATTGGGGCTTGCCATACCGCAGGGAAGTGGAAGTCCTGGCTACAGTTACTCTCAATAACTTGAATGACAACACACCCTTGTTTGAGAAAATAAATTGTGAAGGCACAATTCCCAGGGATCTTGGTGTGGGCGAGCAGATAACGACTGTTTCTGCCATTGATGCTGATGAACTGCAGTTGGTTCGCTATCAGATCGAAGCTGGAAATGAACTGGAATTGTTTATTTTAAACCCCAGCTCGGGGGTATTGTCATTAAAACAATCCCTTATGGAAGGCTTGGGTGCAAAGGTATCTTTTCATAGTCTGAGAATCACTGCTACAGACGGAGAGAATTTTGCCACGCCATTGTATATCAACTTAACAGTGGCTGCCCCTCGCAAGCAAATAAACCTGCATTGTGAAGAGACTGGAGTTGCCAAAATGCTGGCGGAGAAACTCCTGCAAGCAAATAAATTACACAGCCAGGGAGAGGTGGAGGATATATTCTTCGATTCTCATTCTGTCAATGCTCATGCACCACAGTTTAAAAGTACTCTTCCAATTAGTATTGAGGTGAAGGAAAATCACCCCATGGGCTCCAACATCATCCTCATGAATGCTACTGACCTTGACACTGGCTTCAATGGAAAACTGGTCTATGCTATTTCTGGAGGAAATGAGGATAGTTGTTTCATTATTGACATGGACACAGGAATGCTAAAAATTTTATCTCCCCTGGACCGCGAAACAACCGACAAATATACCCTGAATATTACAGTATATGACCTTGGTCTACCACAGAAGGCTGCTTGGCGTCTGCTAGATGTCAGAGTTCTGGATGCCAATGATAATCCACCTGAGTTTTTACAGGAGAGCTACTTTGTTGAAGTGAGTGAAGATAAAGAGGTCAATAGTGAGATCATTCAGATCGAAGCTACAGATAAAGATCAGGGTCCTAATGGTTATGTGACATACTCTATTCTCACAGACACAGATAAGTTTTCAATTGACAGTGTGACCGGGGTCGTTCGAATCCTGTCCCCCTTGGATCGTGAAACCCAGCATGTGCATTACTTAAAGATAGAAGCCAGGGATCAAGCCAAAGAAGAACATCAGTTGTTTTCCTCTGTACTTTTGAAAGTATCATTAGAGGATGTTAATGACAACCCGCCGAAGTTCATTCCACCTAATTACCATGTGAAAATTCGAGAGGACCTTCCTGAAGGAACCATAATCATGTGGTTGGAGGCCTATGATCCTGATGTAGGTCAATCTAGTCAAGTGAGATACAGTATCTTGGACCATGGAGAAGGACACTTTGATGTGGATAAGCTCAGTGGAGCAGTTAGAATCGTACAGCAGTTGGACTTTGAAAAGAAGCAAGTCTATAATCTCACTGTGAGGGCCAAAGACAGAGGGAAGCCAATTTCTCTGTCTTCCACTTGCTTTGTTGAGGTTGAAGTGATTGATGTGAATGAAAACTTACACCCACCAGTGTTTTCCAGCTTTGTGGAGAAAGGTGTAGTGAAAGAAGATGTTCCTATTGGTTCATCAATAATGACAGTATCAGCTCATGATGAGGATGTAGGAAGAGACGGAGAGATACGTTATTCCATTAGAGATGGTTCTGGTGTTGGTGTCTTCAAAATAGATGAAGAAACAGGTAGGAATATTCTTTCTCAGGTTTGATCCCCTTTCTCTAAAGTTAGTTTCGGTCCTGTACTAGTTCCTTCACAAAACTCCATTGACTTGAATTAGGGTGGAGTGTAGAATCTGTATCTCTCTAAAAGATTGAGCTAGAAATACTCAGATATATAGATAGAAATGTAGATATAGATAGAAATGTTCATCTTTCAGATACGTTCACACACACAAAAATACTCAAAGGAGTATCTAGATTGATAGATCCATACATAGTTACAAACATGATTTTAATAAGACTTAAAGGGGAAACTAAAAGGATCCAAGTAAGCTGGCATAACAAAATTCTTTGAAAGATCAATGGTCAACGCTGAGAACTGTCTTACAATTCGTACTCTTATGTCGGAAACCTCTTTGTTATGCTTTAACTTGAAGAAGTATTCCTAGAGTGTTCCGGTTAGTATGTTTGCACTTAATGTTTGAACAGCCCCTTTGCAGTGTGACATGCAGAAATTGTTGTCACAGAGAAGATTGTTGAAATATTTCTCTCGCCCACACAGAACAGAATTTTTAAGGAACTTCCATAATTTGATCATCTTTAACATCTCCAGATTCTGATCCAGTGTCACAAGGTTAAATTGCAGAGGGTTGAATTGAGAATGAGAACTTCTGATCTTTAATCCTGCCTCTTTTAATTTGTGAATTTTCTAAACACTTTTCTAAATCACTTTTACCTGCCACATCCCCACTTTTCTACTGTGCCTGGTCTTGAAAGTCTCCAAAGAACTGGGTTGTAAATTAAAGTTGAGACAGTAAATAGAACCAAACCTAAATTTACATTTCCTTGATGACTTAAATGATATCACTATTACTTTTGGGTTTTCCTTTCAAGCATTTTTCTTTGAGAAAAAAGTGCTTTTATTGTTGCTTTTAAAAAGATTACTTAGTAGTATTTTATGGCTATAAATTTAAGAGCTTGGGGTATTCTTACTTCCACAGAAAGGGAAAAAGAAGGCAATTCCTGAAATCAAGCTCTAGTAGCTTTCAGAGCTGAATTGCAGTGTCAGATGTTTCTAGTGTTAAATTAATGAGGCCGGAGGATGAGTTGGGATTAAGGGAATGGAGTTGCTAAGCGTTTAGAAAACTGTTCTTACAAATACTGAGATTTAAAGGTGAAAGATAACTTGGGTATTTGTAGGACATTCTTGCTTTATGGTGAATAAATATAGTAGAATAGATTTATGCTTTTTGAAAGTCATATAGAAGTCATATGGTAATATTTACATATTGATCTGCTATACAAAGCATGTTTTATAGCAATAGAGTCAGTTGGTCAAGGTGTATAGATTTTTTGCAAAACTGTTGTCTCATAGTTTAAGTCTTAGAAAAGCCCGTATAACCTGTGTGTGCAGTAAACTTATTAAATTTAGATAATGCAGATTATTATTTGGAATTTGTATCAATAGTTTCTTGGGCATGTTGGAAGTCTGGAGAGGTGACTCAGATTAGGAAAGTATGGATAGTTTATGACTGTGAGAGATATAGTACAGCAGGTTGGGTGATTTGCTTCTAAGAGGCCAACCCAAATTTGATCCCCAGCACCATATACTATCCCCTAGACATCAACTGGAGTAAGCACTGAGTACAGCCACGTGTGGCCCCATAAACCAAAATAATGATATTGACCATTCAGATGTCAGCCCATAGTGGGCACCTCATTGGATAGGACATTAAAAATCCTGAACCAGGATTTGCCTGGTTCAGGTTTATAAACTCCTTTCTAGAACTTTGCTCTCCAAGCCTATATTTTTTAATTAACTATGCATGTAATCCTGGACTAAATACTATAGGTATCATGGGACTGATTTGATTGTGAAGACTATGGATCTGTTCATTAAACTGCTGTTTACCTTTACTTAACTTGAAACTCCAGTGCTAGTTGAGTACTATAATCAGATTTTTTGTGATATTTTACCTCTTTCAGCATTTTTAAATAGAGTATCATTTATATAATTTTCATAGGATACAGACTATTTCATCAGTCCAGGTTCAGTTTTTAGTCTTTAAAAGATCTCTTTAGGGCTGCAGAGATAGCACAGTGGTATGGCATTTGCCTTGCATGGGGCCAACTCAGGACGGACAGTGGTTCGATTCCTGGCATCCCATATGGTCCCCTTAGCCTGCCAGGCCAATTTCTGAGTGCAGAGCCAGGAGTAACTCCTGAGTGCTGCCAGGTGTGACCCCTGCCCCTTTCATAAAAAAGATCTTTTTAAAATCCTGCTTAAGTAGGCTTTTGCCTTGTCCATGGCTGACCCAGGTTTGATCCTAGCATCCCATGCACCTTCAGGGACTGATTTCTTATTGCAGAGCCAGCCCCTCAACATTGCCAAGTGTGGCCCAAAAACAAAAATTCTGTTTGTGGATCCAGAGTCATAGACAGTTGGTATTGCCTTGGATGTGGCTGACTAAAGTTTGATCCATAGCACTCTATATGATCCCCTGAGCCTTCCAGGAGTTTATTGAGTACAGAGCTAGGAGTAAGCCCTGAGCGCCACTGGGTGAGGCGCCTCCACCCAGCTCTGTGCGACATACTTAACAGAAGTATCTGACACCTGTATAATTTCACATTTTAGTTGGTTTTATTTGATTTACCTTACTTTACACTTCTAAGCATTCACCTCATTTTCACTTCAGATATGTGCCTGGTTGCTTTGTTGTAAGCTTCAGAGTTTAGTAAAATAGTTTTTTTTTCCTTCTGGTGCTAGGGATTGAACCCAAGTCTCATGCATGTAAAACATGTGCTTTACCACTGACCCTTGGAATAGAATTTTGAGCATGTCTCCTTTCTGAAATATATTCAGTGACTTAAACAATAATAAAAAGTTACAATATTTTGTTTATTTTGAAACTTAATAAATGCCTAGAAAAATTATTGACTAGAAGGGTTTGTTTTTGATTTTTTGTTTTTGTTTTTGGGCCACATCTGGTGATGCTCAGGGGTTACTCCTGGCTATGTGCTCAGAAATAGCTCCTGGCTTTGGGGGACCATATGGGATGCTGGGGATCGAACCCAGGTCATTGCTGGGTCAGCTGCACGCAAGGCAAATGCCTTACTGCTGGGCTATCACTCCGGCCCCTGTTTCTGATTTTTTTAAATTGTAATTAGAAAAAGAATTTGTTGACATGTTTACTTGAGGTCACTTTCCAAGGTTGTAATAGGTTGTGCTTAACGATGTTCCTTTTTCAGTTTGGTTCAATTTTTTTGCTATTAGTAAAACCCAACCTAGTAGGAGCACATTTCTCTTCTGACTACTTACTTGGGAAGACCATGTTTTTCATTAAGGAAAAAAAATTTCTACATTTATTTGAGTTGTATTGCTCTTAGGATCCCAGTCATGGCTTTAAGATGGAAATTTATGTTTCAGTGAAAGGATTTGGAAAGAATTAATATGAAAGTACAGCTGTTACAACAAGGTAAATCATCCTTCATGATATATGGAAGGGGAAAAAAGGAATATATTTTTTCTTGTGAGAACCTGGCTCCATACTTGTCTGTCACAGGGGAGGGTGTTTGCATCAAGCCTGTTGTTTGGAGACTGGCTCCTGCCCTTCTCCAGCTAAGTGGACACAGAAAGAATGCGTAGGCAGTATGGACAGAGGGAATTGCAATCTAATCAACCTTGATTGTGGACCTCCATGGGTGGCCAGGGGATGTTTGGGGGCTTCTGTGTGGCAGAATTTTGGATATTTAAGTTAGTGCTTTAATTACTTATGGATGATGAGAAAAATCTTTTCTCAATTTACTGTAAGAAGTTCTCTGTGGAGTAAGGAACCTCTGTTTTTCCCGAGGACCTACTCTCATGACAAGGAATGGAAAACAGAGGATATTAGGAGGCTCAGGCTTCATGACTAAAGATCTATCAAGGGCTGAAAGAAGTGCTGTCTTGGACAGCAGGGACTGCACTTACTTTGGAAGGGGCCAACCCACCTTCAATCCCCAACATCCAATATTGTCCCCTGAACCCACCAAAGCAGAGTCAGGAGTAATTCTTGAGCACTGCTGAGCGTGCTCTCCCACTCAGAAATAGAAGTGGGCTACTCTGGCAGGACCTGTTACCTATGTTAAAGCTGGGGTTAGAATTTCTGGCAGCAGACCCTTAAATAGATACTGGTGGGAGGCTCAGTTAGGGAGTTAAGAAATTTGCTGGTGAAAGCGCTTTTGTATCACTGTCTCCTCCCTGAAGAGGCAGCATCTGCTGTCCTGCTCTTTTTGTTCTCCTCTTAGGAAAGTGGAAGAGAAAAAAAATAACTCATTTCCTAGGCACAGTGAAATTGAAAATCAGATGCTGGCAGGAATGAGTCATGAGAATGTCGCAGTGGCTCTGGGAGTACAAATCTTCCCCTTTGTGTGCATATGTGGTTTTGAGTTGAGGCAGAACATAGTAGTTGCTACAGGGAGAGGATCCTCCTTTGAAGCAGGGTGATATTTAGGTTGAAAATGAGACCTACTCAGGAGCATTGAGTAAGTCAAAGTCAACAACAATAGAAATCAAATGACCCAAACTACACCAAGCTAAGCAGAAATGGACTTGCTACACTAATAGTCCAGGGGGCTAAAGATGGAGGTATGGAATGCATGCTAGGAACTATGGTGGAGGAAGGGCAACACTGTTGGTGGGAATGGCCCTAATTCACTGTCACTATGTGCCTGAAATATAACTGTGAAAGACTTGTAATTCACATGGTCTCAATAAAATTAAAAAAAGAAAGACGGACCAGAGCGATAGTAAGGCATTTGCCTTGCATGAGGCCAATAGGCCAACACAGGGTGGACCTGGTTCGAAATCTGCCATTTCATATGGTCCCCCGAGCCTGCCAGGAGCGACTTCTGAGCGCAGAGCCAAGAGTAACCCCTGAACACCACCACCAGATGTGACCCCTCCACCAAAAAAGAGACCTAATTAGAAATCAAAAGGAAATTAATTCGGTCTTTTATTTATTTATTTATTTAGTTTTGGGTCACACCCACCAGGTCCAGGGGTTATTCCTGGCTCAGCCAGAAATTGCTCCTGGCAGGCTCGGGGGCATGGGGTACCATATGAGATGCCAGGATTCGAACCACCACCTATCCTGGGTCGGCTAATTGCAAGGCAAACATCCTACAGCTGTGCTATCTCTCCGGTACCTCCATCTTATTTTTAGAGAAAACAGGATCTGTTTTTCTTGTATTGTTCCTTTGGTATTAAAGAAGATGGTAGGTTGACCTGGGCTTGGCTTTAAGTCAGTGAATACAGGTGTTGGGAGTGCTTACTATCAAAGCTCCAAGAATTGTGATGCCCAGTGATAATATGAATGTCCTTGAAGTGCCTCACCCTGTGTAATCCTCAGTGAGGTGGAAGGGCAGAACTTAGGGCTCAGGGGGTGGTCCCTGAATGTGCTTCCATAGTCGTAATTGTAATGATAGGTATCAGTATAATAATAATAAGCTAGACCCTGTTATAGGCTCTTGTCATGTGAACATTCAGTATGTTTCTGTTGATTTACTCCTCACAGCTGCCAGGTAAATACTGTTCCTTCCTGGTGCAGAATCTTTCATAGAGGTTCCGTAACTTGTCCTTAACTACTTGGGCCATAAGTGGCAAACCTAATGAAGACACTATATACTTAACTGCACTGCCCTTTGAAGAACCCTGAAATACTTTGCAGGCGCCCTTTGAAAACCATGAGTTGAGTGGGATTTAGGCTGTCCTGGGTGGGGTTGGAGACTTGAATCCTAGATTTGAGGCTTAAATCAGGAGGGAGCCTTAGATCTAAGAAGCTTCTATAATTTTTTGGTTTTCAGCATGACATGTTGCTAGTTAGTACACGCAAGAGAATAGGAATTCAGAATTACAGAGTGATATTTTATGCCAGTGACGTTCTTAGCAGGTTAAAAATAGTGATTGTTGATAGTGAACTTTGCTCTCCAGTTGAGATGAATGAACAGTTGCATTACTCATGTTTGCAGTTGTGAGCGGAAGGCACATAAAAGCATATAAGAAAAATGACTGCCTGCCTGCCTGCCTGCCTCTACAGGATGTGGATTGTTTGGCGGCTTTTGTTATCCAATGTTTTAGAAGTTGGATAGTTGCTTGGGTCCCAGCTAAGGTTCAGAGCCAAGTGAGCCACTGCTCTCTGCTCTTCCTCTCTGAATTGAGTTACTTGTCATTGTTCTTTGCATTGTCCTTGATGCCCTGGTGGCCTTCACAGCCATCTGTTAAATAGTGGCAGAGCCCAGCTTGAACTCCTTTCATCCCTCTTGGAAGAAATCAAAACTATTTTCACCTTCTAAGGGTACTGAGGAGTTAGGCTTTATAACTTGATGAATGGCTTTTATGAGTGACTTTTATGAGATTCTACGCTCAGTTAATATTTGGTGTGTTTTTTTCATAATGCTTGTCTTTCCAAATTATGAATTAGGACTAGATTTGAAAATTGTGGCTCCTGTGTTATTAAAAGTTTTAAAACTAGGTGTTGTCTGTTGCTTTTTAAAATATCACATAGTTTGCATTTATTGGCTGTTGTGGGTTATTTGAGTCCAGAAAGTTGTATTGGTTAAATCATATGTTTGTACCAGTTCGTTACCTGGTGATTACCTTTGTGGCACTTGTTAAAAAATGAACAAATCAAGGTAGTTAAAAACAGTACAGATTCTCTCCACATCACTGTAAAGGCAAACTTGCATGTCTTTGCTACTAGAAATAAATGGTCCTAGAAAGATAACTGCCATTGGAGAACATATGCCTCTTGTTGAGTGGGCATTTGTCCAATTTCAGAGCTGAGAGTAAGTGTTGAGAACTATTTGCATATATGTGTAAAAACTCATACTTGTGAGTTAAATTTTTTTTTTGTAACCCCTGTGATGCTCAGGGTTACTCCTGGCTATGTGCTCAGTAATCGCTATTGGCTTGGGGACCATATGGGACACCAGGGATCGAACCCAGGTTCGTCCTGGGTTGGCCGCGTGCAAGGCAAACGCCCTACCACTATGCTATTGCTCTGGCCCTTTTTGTCAGTTAGTTTGTCTGCCAGTTTTGTTATACTCTTTTCAAAATATCTGATAATGTATTGAACTTAGTCATTGTTAGGCCTCCAGATGCCTGAGTAATCTGTTGAGAAACTCTAGAATCTTTTAAATTTTATCTTGAGGAAAATCTGCTGTTAATTGTTTCAATTTTAGCCTAACTGACTTTTTTTTTTGTAAATTACTGTCTTTCTTAAAGCTTCTGTCTAGTTGTGGTTATTTGACCTACCTGTATTTTTATGACTGTCTGCCTTTTCTTTATTACTGCGTCATCAAGAACATGAATTGACTACTTCCTGCCAACGTCTGTGCTACTTCTCATGCATTCTGTAAACTGTTTCATCGAATTATCACAATAATTCACGAGCAGTATTAGATGTCATCTATTCTGATCATGTATAAAGATAGGACAGATCTTGGACATTGTGCTATGCCATTTGCTTTGTATCATTGGATTTTAAAATATTGAATTTTTTTTGAAAACTAAGTAGTATAGTAGAAATTTATGTGGTGTAAAGAGTGATTGATAAATTTGATGCTAAGGAGAAGGTTCTTGAGCACTGGTATTCTATTGCTCATAGAATACTTAGACTGTTTCCATATCTCCTTACCTACAGGGCAAGCACTTTGGCACGCCTAAAACTCCCTCATAAACCTGCCACCCCCCTCCCGGTTTCCCTTGGTTGTGAGCCACTATTTGTTCCCAGTGTGCTTTGGTGACAGAAGCCACTCTGGACCCTTTGTTTCCATTTGCTCCACCATTACCTAGTCCATTGACCACTTGATGGACTCATCCCTTTTCACTTTGCTTCATAAATCTTTGTTGACAGACTTTTCCCTTTAGTAGAGCTGATTATTTTCTTGCTTCTCAACCTCCCTTGTTCCTAATTGCATCACTATAATGTAATTTATTTATTTACATGTCCTTTGGTCCTTTTCCTCTAAACTATCAGCCCATTGTGTGGGTAAAGTCTAAATGTTTTCCTGCTGGAGTCTTCAAACAGGTCCTCACTAAATAGTCTTAGGTTGGCCCCAGCTATTGTTGCTTCTCCTGATATGCTAGGCAGTTAGGTACTTTCTACTTGTGTTACTTGCATGTATGAACTACAGATTGTGTGTCTTTCTCTTATACCAGTTTCCTGCAACTCAAGGACAGAAAGTCACTCGTACTAATTTTTCTGCCCTAATTGCAGTGGCTGACATAACTGTACCATGCATTGCTTGTTCAGCTAATAAACTGATTGTAACATATCAAGATCTTTATGACGGTTGAGTGAAGCCTTTCATCTACCACCCAGATACTGTTTCTAGACCATCCAGACAGTGGTTCTTAATGTTTTTGGTTTAGGGAAACACCTGAGTGTCTGTTGAAAGCTGGATACTCTACCTTCTGAGATTCAGCCATTTGCTTCAACATCAAGAAATTCATCAAGTGCTGAATTCATTCACACATGCTTAGCATCCATAGTCATAAGTGTGTCTCCCCTCCCTCCTGCCATATTGCTAATCCTCAGAGGAGGGTTGACAATACAAGTTCTCAAAAGTAGGACGAGAGTGTTGAGGATGATTATAATATAAAGGTAGTGACCATCACAAGCATTTGCATAATGCGCTACAGTCTGCAAGTATTTCTATATACCTTATATGCCATTAAATCTCGTACTTAAAATATACTATATTTAAAGATGGTAGATACACCTTTACTGGACAATCAGAAATTATTTTCTTTATATTTGTACGTGTACTTAAAATGGCTCAGTAAATAAGATGTCATTCAAGTTTGTTTCCAGATGAAATAATCTGTAATCCTTTATAAACCTATATCAGGATAGGGTTCCCTACCCTTGCCTTTAAGGTGTACATGAAGTTAAAAAGACTTAGTTATGACTTAAATAAGCACATTTAAATCTGAAAGTAAAAACTATCCAGTTTTTAAGCAAAGCGTTGCTGGAGAGAAGGTTTGAATCTTTAGCAGACCACATACAGTGGAAGTACTCCATTGTTTAACATTGCCTTTGTTTTATATTATTGTTTATTATTAATCAGTCACAAAACTCAAATTTCCAGTAAACTTACTGACAGACTGAATTTTCCTGGGGGAAAGAGAGCCTGGGACACATACTAGCTGTGCTCAAGGGTCACTTCTGGTAACAGTCATGAGACATAAGAAGTGGTGAGTATTGAACTAAGGCGCTACATTTAGGAAAAGTGGTACTTAGTGCTTATGACTGGCTCTACATGAAGTAATCTCTGCTTGTGGGTCTTGGGGGTCCACATGGGGTATCGAATCAAACCTCGGTAAGTTGTGTGCAAGGCAGGTGCCCTTCCCATTGTACTATCTCTCTTGGTCCCCCAAAGGTTTATTTATTTTGGGGGGGGGGTCGTCTCACTGGCAGCACTCAGAAATGCTCCTGGCAGGCTTGGGAGGACCGTATGGGATGCCAGGAACCGAACCACAGTCCATCCAGTGTTGGCCACATGCAAGGCAAATCCCCTAATGCTGTACTATCACTCTAGTCTCCCAAAGCTTTATTTCTAATTTATTTTAGTTTTTGAGCAAGTATAGTTTTAATTGAGACTTATTTAGAGGGGAGGGAAAAGGAGAAATATATGTTGGAGAGAGATCACAGGCTTCTCCAGAGTGGAAATAGGCAAGCCAGGAAGCAGTGACAAGCAAGTAAGATATGCATTTGAGAGAGAACACAGTCTTGAAGTACTAGCCAAAGTTTCTTTTCAAACATTGAATATTCAGGGGCCAGTAAGATAGCATGGAGGTATGGCAGTTGCCTTGCACGCAGACAGACAGTGGCTTGAATCTCGGCATCCCGTATGGTCTCCCAAGCCTGCCAGGAGCAATTTCTGAGTATAGAGCAAGGAGGAACTCCTGAGTGCTGCCAGGTGGGACCCAAAAAACAAACAAAACCAAAACAAAACAAACAAACAAATAAACATTGAACTTTCGAACTATTCTTTTACCTTCAACCCCTTCATGGTGTTTTTCTGCAAGCTCTCTATAAGGGAAGGATTCCTGAGCCTATCACAGACACATTCTAATATCTAGTAAGTCAGGTTGGTCCTGCTGATTTGAAGCTCTTTTATGTTGTCTCAAGAACTTAAAGTCTTAAGGCACAGACTTTTGAAGAAAAGTTCACTTGAACACACACCACTCTTGCAGATTTGGTTGTCTTCCCAACCTTGTTGATGTAAACAAACAGTTCTAGTATGAGGGGTTCAGGACCACTTACTTTTGTTAGAGCATGTCATGTGCTCACTGTTCTGAATGCCTCTACACACCTTGTCTGAAAGGTCTGGAAATTTTTTTCCCCCCATCAAATAAGATAAATCAGTTTACATTGTGTGATATTTGGCTGAAATTTGAATTCTTGAAGGACTGAGAGCATCTAGTATAGGGATATAAGGGTTGGATCCTTGACACTCTATGGTCCCCCAAGTATCTCCAGTGGTACCCCTGAACACATACATCCTGGTGTGGCCTTCCCACATCTCCTCTCCAAAAGAAAAGAAATTTGTACATTTTTATTTTACTTTATTTTTTGTTTGTTTTTGGGCTACACCCGGTTACTCCTGCCTATGCACTCAGAAATCACTCCTGGCTTGGGGGACCATATGGGACACTGGAAGATCAAACCCAGGTCTATCCTAGGTTAGCTAGGTGCAAGGCAAGTGCCCTACTGCTGTGCCACCACTCTGGCCCCAAGAAACTTGTACTTTTGAAAGGTTTTTAGATTAGTGTTTTGTTTTTGTTTTTTTTTAATTTTTCTGGTATTTCTTGATGAATTTTCTAAAGTTAAATAAAAAGTTATTCTTTTTAGAGATTCAAAGTGGTTTTTGAAATGAAATTTATTGAATTAAGTTGAGTGCATAAATATTTCTTCAAACAGAAATACTTGTATATTGTCTGTCTCTCTTGATTACTTCTGCTGATGGTACTTATAAACAACCCCTTCTATAGCTTGGTTGACTTGAGAAACATCATTGACCAAACTATTTCAAGAAGAATATAAGAAAACTAAGATGATTTTCCTCATTGTAGTGACTATAAATAAAGGTTTTTCTAAGCATTCATTTGCTCTTTGCTTTCTTACTACTTACAGCCCCTGATTTCAAACTTATTCGTGTGAATAGGGAACATTTGGTAGTTTACTTTTGCTTTCCTAAATCATAAGAAATTCCTAGGTTGATTATAGGAGAGGCATAAAATCTGTACTGGAAGTCAGTTTTTTCTGTGAATGTATATAGAGATCTGTTCAGAGGAGGTAAATTTAGTGCCTGAGAAAGGTTGAGAGTTAAGAAATGAGGAGGTAATGGCTAGTTTGCACTAGATTTGATGGGGGAAAATTAGAGGACTTCGTGGAGTTAAGTAATAGAAACTGATCCAAAGCTGAATTGATACTTCCTGACTTTGGGTGGATTTTCTAGACTCAAGGACACCATAGTGTGTGTGAGCTGTGTGTTAAATTGCTATATTTAACCTTTTGTTGGGAAATACGCCTCCCTAAAATTGAACTTTTAGTAACCACAATTAATTGAGGTCACAATTTTGTGGGCTAATTTGGGCTACATTTGAATGGGGTTTTTCTTGGCTGATTTCAGTGAGGCTCATGTATGTGTAGGGTCAGTTGCTCAACAGTTGTTATAAGGTGCTTGATGTTCCCTGAGGCCAAGTGCTATTAGGCCTGTGTCTGTATTTATACTACTTTACCTGGAGTTAGTCAAATGGAGGCTCAGAGTTCTGAGGTGGTGAACAGAGCAGTAAATTACCTGTGACCTGCCTTCAGAACTCAAATATTGTCACTCCTGACTCCACCTTGATAAGAGGGATTGGAAAGATTGCCTTCATCCATCAGGACATCCCAGAAACCTCCTCTAAGATACTTTTCAGATACTAAATATAAATCAGAATGTAAAGGTTTTTGAAATTTTTTTCTCTGGGAAATACCTGTGCTTTCTTAAAACAAAACAAAACAAAACAAAACTTTGCTGCCTTTCATAGTAAGCTGAATTTAAAACTTTTCTGTGTTGATTTTGAAAATATATTTACATTTAAATAAGCTAGAATTTAAGCAGAGATACCAGAAGTGTGAATGAAATCTAAGTCTAAAGATATCAAAGAATTAGTCTTCTTTTCAATTTCAGTTTCTCAAAGATTTTTTAAGTCTAGTGGATTTGAGAATGCTAACTTTTGAACAATATTTTAATAATGAAAGAGATGATACAGTAAAAGGTAGCAAGTTCTTGACTTTGGATTCCAGATAGTATTTTGTCCTAGGATCATGATTTTTGCTAATATTTTGAAAATTATTCCTATATTACTTTTCTTAGAGGGTGAAAGACTTGGAAGAAAATGGAATGGGATGTAGATGGGAGGCTTGTAGACCTGAAAATAAAAATTGAATAGGGAGAGAATATATATTTCTAAGTTTGGTTTCTTTAGGCAGATAAATGAAAATGTGATTAAAAATAACTTAAAGGTGTATTTTACTACCATGCAGTTCTGTATTGAGTATAGCTTTTTTATAGTTATGGAACATACATGCAACAGAATTGGAAAATGAACATCGAAGTTGAAAATGTTATGTCTGATTCAAAAATCTATCAACTCATAAACTTCCTCATGCTTCTGCATGGAAATTTTGGGAGTTGGCTCCCTTTGAACACGTTGGCATTTGTAATGGAAAAGAAAACTTGTGATTATCTCTAGCAGACTCTCTTAGAGAAGATGAAACAAGGGAAAGAATAAGCAAGTAAAATAATCATTATTAAGAAGTGAAGAAAGAATAATTGACTTCAGTAAGACATGTTTATGTATTGTTAGTTTCCTGAGAAGAGTATAGTGGTTATCAACTATCCAAATGGCTTCTTTTTGTTTCGGGGCCACCTCAGTGATGCTGGAGTGGAGAGGGGAACCATGAGTGCCTGAGGTTGAGCCCAGGGCTCTTGCATACAGAATACCTGCTTTCAGTCTTTGAGTCCTCTCTCTCATTCCGATAGTCTAACTTTAGACAAATTCTTCCATAAGATGAAGTTAAGGTTTCATTACAGAAGTTTAGTTAAAAATACTATTAAAAAATCTTGAAAAAAAATTTTGAAATACTGGGCCAGAGAGGTAGCACAGTGGTAGGGTATTTGCCTTGAATGCAGCTGATCCAGGACGGACAGTGGTTAGAATCCTCGGCATCTCATATGGTCCCCCAGCCAGGATTGATATCTGAGCACAGAGCCTGGAGTAAGCCGGGTGTGACCCAAAATCAAAAACAACAACAAAAAAGAAAATCTTGAAATACTGACCTAAAATTTATTCTATCAGTAAGTTGGGGGTCTTGAATGTAGTATGAGGATCATTTGTTTTGTTTTTGTTTCTGGGTCACAAGAGTCAGGGATGACTCTTGGCTTAGTGCAGAAGATTACTCTTTATGGTGCTTGGGAAATCCAGAGATTTTTTTTTTTGGGGGGGGGTTTGGGTTTTTGGGCCACACCCAGCGGTGCTCAGGGGTTACTCCTGGCTATCTGCTCAGAAATAGCTCCTGGCAGGCGCGGGGGACCATATGGGACACTGGGATTCGAACCAACCACCTTTGGTCCTGGATCGGCTGCTTGCAAGGCAAACACTGCTGTGCTATCTCTCCGGGCCCCAGAGATTTTTTTTATGTAAGTCTTTTTACAACTATTTTGGGAGTATAGATGATCTGTACTGTACAGTAATGTACATGTATCTGCACGTGTATTCTGCATGTACAGTATATATAATATTGATCTGTCTTATACAGTCAGCACAGTTATGTAAGCACAAATATGTACAGTAAAACAATTCATAGACAAAAATAGATTAAACCATTTTGCCTTTTTTTTTTAGGTTACAAAAATGTGAGAAATGTAAGCAAATTTTTTGTTTTGTTTCTGGGTCATAATGTTGGTGCTTCTGGGCTATACCTGACTGTGCTCAGGAGTGACCTCTGGTGATGCCAAGAGTTCCTCTGGAACTATATGTTTTAAGACCATATAGTATGGGGATTTATACCAGGCTGTGGCCACCACAGCCACATGCAAGGTGGCAAGGGTCTTGTTTTCTGTACTCTAAATATAGTCCAAATAGAGTTTTTAATTTGATAGCAAAATAATTTTAACATAGTTTAATCTAGCATCTCAAGAGTATCGCTTTTTTTTGCATTAATTTATTCTATATGAAGCTTTAAAATTCAGTATGCGTTTCATACATATCAGCTCCTCTAAATTTGGATAAACCCATCTCAAGTGGCCACTGCAGTGGTACAGTTTTAGAGATTGATGTGTTCAGCTGGTTTAAAGAATCCAGTTATTCATTGGTATCCACAGGCAGGCTGGTTGAAGAATCCATCTCAAATACTAACATCTGTAGCTGTTCATACCCCTTATGTAAGTTGGTACATTATTTGCACACTGAATCTACACTTCTTCTGGTAGATATTAAATAATATCTAGATTACTTTTAACACCTAATAATTGTGACTGCTATGCAGATAGACTTAATGTTGAATTATTTAGGGATAGTGATTAAAAAAAATAAGTATTCAATTCCATACAGGCACAATCATAATAAGCCTAACTGCCTAGGATGCATTTCCAAATCTCTCAGCTTAGTTAAGCCAATGCAGATAGGGAGGACCAATTTTATCTGCATTTCAAGTACGGCTCAGTCACCAGTTGAGATGATGGTTGCTTGCTGTACCCTGGTGTCACAGAGGCGGAGAGAGTTAAGTGTTTTCTACATGTGGAATTGAGTTTTGTGTGGGAGCCAGACAGACACTCTTTTTTAATGATATTTGGTGAGGACATTAAAAGCCCATCAGGCTGGTGTTGCAGAAAATGTCTTTGTCAAAGATGCTGATGGCTTAAATCCTGGCATGTCTTTTAAAATATTACAGCAAAGCATTTCTTATGATGTTAAACTAGTGTCAAAACTAGATGAAAACTCATTTTTTAACCGTCTCACTTGGGCTATCTCTTACTTTGTGTTAATGGATATCGGAAAACAACCTAACAGCTAATTTAAAATTAAAACTTATATTCAATTAAAATTGTTCATTGATAGCATACATGAAATTTTTAGCAAATCTTTGTCTTTTAGAATAATATCTTTTGTTAATTTTACCCCATTCAGATTGCTTTTAGGAGTAGTATATTTGTAATTCTAATTTGGCTTGGCATATGAGAGACACACATTTTTATTATGAAAATATCTAATGTTGCAAAATTTTATTTTACAGAGTAATTTCCAAAAGAAATTAATAGGGCCAGTCTGCCTATATTCAACTGAAGAAAAACCTTCAGTAATTTTCTTTCTTTCTTTTTTTTTTTTTTTTTTTGTGGTTTTTGGGTCACACCCGGCAGTGCTCAAGGGTTATTCCTGGCTCCAGGCTCAGAAATTGCTCCTGGCAGGAACCAGGGACCATATGGGATGCCGGGATTCAAACCGATGACCTCCTGCATGAAAGGCAAATGCCTTACCTCCTTGTTTCTCTCAGGCCCCCAGTAATTTTCAAGTCCCTATGCATATGCAAAACTGTTAAGTCTGTGTAAGTCAACACCTCATAGTGTTTTATACTTTGCTGTGGAATTATGGGCAACAATCCAATAAATCAAGTCAAAAAGTCAATTTATGTTAAATTGCTTCTTGTGCTGTTAAGGTGTTCTGTTACTTTCAGCTTTATATTTTTAGGTTTAGGAATTTTCTGTGTGAAGTCTGGGTTGTGCCCCCAGGGATGATTTTTCCACTCATATTCATGCTAGGCATGATATTTTCCATGGCATTGAAATGACTGCAGGCTGTTAAAACCTGCAGTGCCATCTTGCCACAGCTCCTGCTCGTCTACCTGAAACACCATTGGAGCTTTAGCAGTTTTACACCAAAAGTTGTGAATGAAGCTTAAGTAAATGTGTTTATTTTGTGCTTGATGCTGCCTCCTGGGAATCTGCTGAAGCCACTGAAGGTAGTTTTTTTTTTTTTTTTTTTTAAACCCTGTGGGGTGAACCATCAGAGTGACAGGTAAATAGCATTCCTTAGTAAAAGCATGAACTCTTCTCCTCCTCTCCCCTTCAGTTCTTCAGGGTTGTTGAATGTAGGGATTGTCTTGCTGGGAACCCTGTTGTGTGGGTCACTGCTGGGTTGGCTGAAAACAGAGCTGCCCTGGGGCCATCTCACGGCAGGGGACATGCTAAAGCCCATGTGAAAAGGCCACGTGGGTGCTCATGATTACCCTATGAACAGGAATCATTTCGGGCTTCAGAGTACATATTAAGGACCTATTAACTTCTTCAGGCCTTTCCTCAAATTGTAAAGGCACTTGGGAGTGAGGAATAATAAGAGGAAATTGTTGCCAAAGCCTGTGAAGGTGTGTGTTTTTTGTTTTTTTGGCCACATCTCTGTGGGTGCATCTGTTGATTTACAAATTTATTTCCTGCTGGGCTATCTATTAACTTTTGAAGTCTTGAACATCTTAGAAAGGAAGTTTGGAAATGATTAGTAATGCTGATTCTTTTCTTTGATGAGTTGGTTGACTCTTTTAACATGTGGGTAAAGTCAAGCAACGAACTACCTGCTTTTAAAAAATGAGCCTTATTTTCCAATTTAAAAACCTAGAAGAAAAAACAACCTAGAAGAAGGTAGAAAACATGAAAACTATTATAGAGAAGGCACTGTTTTCTTAAAACAATATTATGCCACTGAAATTTTCTGGACACCCAGGTACTATGGGTAGTAACACCACCCAGTTTTTGGTGGTGTCTTGCTTTGTGTCCTCTCTTCGCCCTAGCATAAGTTCTAGAAGTGGAATTACTGGGTGAAAGCGCAAACTTTGAAAGGTTTTTCATTCTAAACAGATTGCTGCATTTTTATTTAGAAACAGTAGTCTTAAGTCTCAAGACATCAGTAGTTTGAGAACTCATTTCTATATTCTTGCTGCCATTGAATGTTGAAAGACAAAAACCCAAAATCAACAGAATTGTTGGTGAAAAAAAAATTGACCCTATTTGGTGAACTATCATTAATTGAAATAGTGGGTATTAATTTTGTGACACGCAGTTTTGGTCATGTGCTTGAAAGTTCTTGTGTTTAGAAACAGTACCTTTGGAAGGAGTACATTGAGCTTATTCATATTTTTAAGATCTTTGTTCCAAGTAGAATGCTAATGTTTATTTCTTTACATTAAATGATGCTTTGTAATAAACAGTATTCCTGTGTGTCAGATAAGGCTCCTATAGGGAAAAAAATTAACCTGGGCTTGCTTTTTAATTTCACTTGTATAGACACTGTTATTATTAAGGAGCTGCTTAATGGGCCAGATAGCACAGTGGTAGGGTGTTTGACAGACCTGGGTTCAATTCCTGGCATCCTTTATGGTCCCCCTGAGTCTGCCAGGAATGATTTCTGAGCGCAGAGCCAGTAACCCCTGAGCGATGCCGAGTGTGGCTCCAAAACAAAAACAGAATTTGCTTATGAGGATTTTTGAATTTTGGCTTTGATATAAGGGCTTTTAAATGAAAAAATGTGATTTTACCATTAAAACCAAGAATACAATTTCTCTCATCCTTCCCTCTGAGGAAAGGAAATTATAAATTAATTCATTGCCCTGTTCCCATAGATAATGTGCACTCAGCAGCATGGTGATTTCCACAAATAATCTTATTTATGGGATGATTTGAAAACAATCAAAGATCTGTTTTGAAGTGATAAGTAGTTCTTCCGCAGCTATTATCTCAAGTACTTGGGAAAGACTGCAAACGGAGAAAAGATACACATTTCTATTCAAAATACAGTTGAATATAGTAGCATTTTAAAAAAAAATTAACAATTTTAGATTGATTGCTTAGGTGTTCGATACAACAATTAAACATTAAAATTTAATTTTGATTAATTTGGAACTTAATTGAGCTCAAAAGATTTTTAGATTTAATTGAGAATAGCAGTTGCATTTAAACAGAGCAGGTCCAGATGTTATTAGGTGAATGCACTTAAATATGCTGAGGTGAATTTATTGGGCTGCTGGGAATAAAAGCCCACTCGTTAAAAATTGGAGAATATTTTTCCTTTTGGTTATCATCATCTTGTGTACTTAATCATCACAGGAACTTTTAGAAACTACCTACCAATAAAATGGTAAAGTTGGGAGGGAGGATGTCGGGGGAAGAATAAGAATTTCTACATGGTTTCTTTAGATTTGGGTGGGGAAGAAAGCTCACGAGTAAATATGATACAAAACATTTTCTGCCATCAGTGCTTTAAGGACCCATTCTAAAGACTGCAGTTTTGAATGAATGCGTCTTTAATCATCTGGAAGTAAGAAATCCATTAATTCTCTAAACCAGACAGTGGTTGTTTTAATGGAACAGTTGGTTGATTATAGCTCTTCAGGCTTTATTTACCAATACTTGCTTCCTCTACGTATTTGAATTCTAGCTTAAAGGTATTTTTCAGGGGCTGGAGCAGCGGTGCAGAGCGGTAAAGTGTCTGCCTTGCCAGTGCTAGCCTAGGACAGACCATGGTTCAATCCCCGAGCGTCCCATATGGTCCCCCAAACCAGGAGCGATTTCTGAGCCCATAGCCAGAAGTAACCACTGAGCATCACTGGATGTGGCCCAAAAAACCAAAAAGAAAAACAAAAGTATTTTTCAAAAGTGAAATATACCTCAAGAATTTAAAGTGGGTATCTAAAGTCCATTAATTTATTTTAGTTTTGGAACTGACACAATCAGGGTTTTAACAGAAATACAGAGTTAATTCTAGTAGATTTTCACATCCTTGGTACTTAGAAATGGATTCTTACCTACAAGCACATAAGCCCATCTTTGATATTTTACAATGCAACCTCTGGAGTAGTAAAGAGAATTCAAGTTCTGCAGGTGTTTCGTTTTGGTAACGAGAATAATTCTCATTTAAACTGAGAGAGATAAGATAAAATGTTTTGAAAGTTAACAAAGTTTCACAGGTTTTCACATAACCAGATGTATACTGGCTTTATGGAAGTCAGAGACATGTTTTAATTACAGATTCCTTTGTCTAATTACACTGATTGAAATTTACTGGCCAAATGCTTCGAAAGAGTTGAAAAGTGCCTCTGAGATATATTTAAAGGAAAAGTTGACTGGGATAAATAGAAAAAAAAAGTTACATATATAATCCTTAGCTAATACTAGAAAGTAGGAAAGCAGTCCCAGGACACTCTGTTACTAGTTGTTGATTGTAAAATCTGTTCTGATTTTAAGAGAATCTTAATGGAGAATCTTCATTTCAAAAAGGAATTTTTATGTCTCTACTTAAAGGAAATCAAACAAAAACTGAAGGAGAGTTTGATTTTCCTATCAGCTTTCTTATTATAGTGATTATTTAATGTTCTCTTGATTACAGTTCTCTATCAGCTGCTTGAAATGTTACTTAAGGATCCGAGTGCTTTATTAAAGCTCATTCATTCATGAAACGTAAGGCTTCATTCTTTCCTTGTGAGAAGAGCTTCATGTGAAAAATGAAGCTTTGCCTTTTTGGAGTGCTTTGTTTGATCTAAGTAAAGGTAAATGCCCTTGGAGTGCCCTTCCTGTAATGAAAGAACAGTGAGGTGAATGAAATTTATGCCAGATAAGACAGGAATGTACTTCTTGGCTACTTCCTTCATTTTTGTCTTGGAGACTCTGGTTATATATACTTCACCTTTCTTGCCCAAGGGATGGGGCATTGGCTTTCTTCCTTTCTGAGATGCTGTTTTATGCTCAACTGGATTTGACGATTGAATTCCTGAAATTCATGACCTGGTGTTTGTGCAGAAGTTGCCAAAAAATAATAGCCATTTTCAGTTAATCAAAGTGAACATAGAATAGTAAATGAAAACCACTACCTTTTGTTTATTATACTACCCTGACCAAAGGTTATCCTTTCTTTAGATATGTCAAATTTTCACTTTATTTATTTATTTGTTTATTTATTTATTTATTTTGGTTTTTGGGCCACACCCAGTGTTGCTCAGGGGTAACTCCTGGCTGGCTGTTCAGAAATAGCTCCTGGCAGGCACGGGGGACCATATGGGAACCAGGATTCAAACCAACCACCTTTGGTCCTGGATCAGCTACTTGCAAGGCAAACACCACTGTGCTATCTCTCCGGGCCCTACTTTTTTTTATTAACCTATTCAAATTACTTGAAAATGTCCTACTGTCTCAGTGCTGACAATAACTACTGGTGAGGCCTGGAGAAATAGTACAGTGGATTGGGCACTGCACGCCACAGATGTAGCTTTGTTCTCTAGTACCCCCTAGACCAGTGCATCCCAAGAGTGATCCCTGAGCACAGGAGTAAGTAAGCCTTGAGCACTGTTTGGCGCTGCCCCACCCCCCAAAACAAACAAATTAATAACAACAACAACAACAAAAATCAGTTACTACTGGTATGGTTAGAGATTTGTGTGTGTTTTGACCACCCACCCTCCAAGTTAATGATTAACATGTCATTCAGCATGAAGGAATGTTGCTTGCTTTGAAGGACACATGGTAATTATTTTAAATTTCCCCGAAGAAGTTTTTGTAGTTATTTTATTTTATTGAAAATGGGCCAAATGTCACTTCCACTTTCTGAGCACTGGAATGTTCAGGTGTGGAAGGTAGACACATTCTTCCATGGGGGGAAAGTTCGTTAACAGTAGCTCCTGAGCACTGGGGAGAGCCAACAGGAAATTTATAAAGGCACTTGCCTTCACTCACAGCTGCAGCTCAACCCGGGAAGCCAGTTCTGGCACAGTAATAGGTACTGTGGAACCTCAGGGTGTTGGCTATGGTATCTTGGATGGCAGATTTAGTCTCACATAGTGCAGTTTGTTGTTTTTTTTTAAATTGAAGGAAATTTTTAAAACATTTTTGAAAGAGAAGATAATACAGTTCATTTCTGTCAGATGTTCATCGTTCATAATGACCTAATTGTAGCATTTAGTAAGGCTCTTAAAGAAATGCAGAATTTTATTTTTTTTTTGCAAATTTAGTGTATTCTTAAAAACACAATAAATTTTAGACACAGATTTTAGTTTATAGTTTATATAGTTTATAGTTTATATTTTGAAGTAGGTAAGCATAGATTTATAGTTCTGTCAAACCTGAGGTTCCTAAACTTAGTTGGTCTATGTTTACTTTTTTTAATTAAATAATTTTTATTTTAACCAAAGTAAATTACAAATCTTGCACAGTAATAATTTAAGTACATAGTGACATTGAATCAGGGGTATTCCCACCACCAGTGTTGTCCTCCCTCCACCCCTGTTCCCAGCATGCATCCCATATCCCCCTCCTTTGACTCTCAGAACTGCTAGTATAAGTGGTCCCCTCTGTGTCTAGCTTGTTGCAGATTGGGTTTCGATTCTGTTGTCATTGGCTTTGTATTTGTTGTTTAAGTATGATCATTTTTTATTTCTGCTCAATGTTCATACACCTGTTTGGTCTTGGTACCCTCCATTATTTCCCCCTCAATTTGTGAGGCAGGACAAGATAGTTCATTCAGTATGTGGTTCTGTTTGGAAGGGAAGAAAATAGAAAGAGAAAGAAAAAAAGGGGGGATAAAAAAAAATCAAACAAGAAAGAAATGGGAGGAGTCCTTCTAGAGGCTATAAGTATCAATTTAAGAAAAAAGGGAAAAAGGAAGAAAAACATAAAAACTATACAGAAAAAATCAAAAGAACCCAAAAAGCACCACAGCAATAAAGACAACAACCAAACAAAACCATGGTTTTGAAATAAAAACAAAACAAAGCATACAAAAAAAGAAGGGAAAAAAACCAACAATAACAACAAAAACAACAATAACAAAAAATTTAATTTGTGCCTTTTCACAGTAAATATTGGGGGAAATTAGAAAAGGAATTTCCTTGGCCTAAGAGATAAAGGGTTTCTCCGCCCTTGAAGCATACTGTAATGGGAATTACTATAGGCTCCATACATGCTCTTTTTCTCTTCTCTAGGTCCTTTTGTGCTGCCTGGAAACTTTCTGCTCAGTCGTTGGATGATATGCCCATTTTTTATAAAGAAATTACTTAGCACCCCACTGGAAATTACTTTCCTTAAGAAAACAGAAAGTGTCTCTTAATGCACTCTAGGCTATTACTGTTCCCCTGGATCAGTTCAGAACCCTACCTTCTCCTAGGAACAATATCACTCACTTGGGAAATATTAGATTGTTTGTTTACTGTATTGAGTGATTTGCATATGTGAATTATGTATGTTGGCTCAGTGGAATCAGTGAAGCAATTTTATTGTCTAATTCTTAAAACCATCTGGAGAACTCAACTTTAAATTAATGTTAAAATGTTGTGCAACATTTTGATTTAAAGTTTTTTCTGTTCAGACTTTGGGAATCCTTGTGAGTACTTCCTGAATAGAAGACTTTTTGGTCTTCAGAAAGGGTTAACATTTACTGAAAGTGGGAAAAGAGAATGAAGAATTGAACACTGAGCCCAGAGTCTGAGGATCCTTGATGAATCCATGACCATAGAGAAGAATCAGTTTACTAGATTTTGCTAGAGGTATTAGGGAGAGGGAAGTGGACGGAAAGTTTCATGTGCCTTTTGCATCGAAGATTCTGCTCAGGTTTCTAAAGCATGAGGACTTGGAAGAAATCTTCAGTGTCTTTGAAAATGAAGTTTCAGGAGGATTTTACAGAGGCAAGATTTCAGAACATTGGGGAGAATAAAAGGGCCTCCCTAAAGTGTATACATTCATTTATTTGTTGGTTACCATTTTTTGACTGCCTCCTTGCCTGGACCTGTTCTTAGCACAATGGACCGTGCATTGTACATGATTCACATGTTCTGTAATGCTCATGTCCCTTCCAAGAATAGAGATAGCTTGTAAACACGAAGATAAGAATGTATATATGCATAAATGTGTGCTAGCCTTTAAAGATAGTTTTTGATCAGAGGGACAAATAGTCCTGAAATATAAAACCAGCACGTCTGGCAGGCAAGAACTCTGAGCTGAGGTTGTAGAGATGGACAGGGGCCAGAGATTCTGAAGAGATCTTGGAGCCTGATGTCCTGTGAGTAAATAGTACCTGTGGCGGTGTGTTTCAGGACCTTGCTCTCTAGATGAAAAAGCATCCTCCTTGACATCCCTGTTTTTTGTGGCTGTTCCCTCCCTCCATGTTTTTTTAAACCTGACTGCTGAATGTCCTGCTATTCTGGAAACTCTATAGTTCATAGCTCAGTCCTTTGTGGGCTGAACTGACTCCTTTCTGACTTTTTGTGGCATTTGCTATCTTTTGGTAATTAGAAAAAAAGAAGAAAAATGTGCTTCATCAGTTTGCTGATTTGCCAAATCAACTTCTGATTTGGTGACAAACTTATTTATGGATATGAACACTGAGAATAATATTGCTCTTTGACCCACTCTTAAAAGCATTAAAAGCAAAAGTTGTTTTCTCTCAGAAGCACTTTTTAAAAATCATATAGTTTCATATTTACATATCAGAAAATCTTGTGAGAACCATTTGTAGTTCTTAATAATTCAGAAAGCAAGTTAATATTTTGATAAGAAGGTATGATTATATTCTTGCACTTACCTGGGGACCTAAATTTTTCTTCCGATTGAAAGTTGGGGATCCTGAATGTTCTCTATTGCTATAACACTTTCATACATTTGGTGACTGGATTAACTTCCATTTTTGGAGATGCCACACCTGGTGGTGCTCGGGTTATTCCTGGCTCTGCCCTCAGAAATCACTCCTGGCTTAGGGACCACATGGGATGCTATGCCTATGCAAGGCAACCGCTGTGCTACAACTCCAGCCCCTGGATTAACTTTTTTGAGAAGGCATATCTGACAGTGCTGAGGGTCTGTTTTGAGTTCTCTGTTAAGGAATTACCCAGTACCATGTTTGGGAACCATATGTGGTGCCAACTATAGCACAGGCCAAGCTCCTTACCTCCTGTACTAAATCTCTGATACCTGGATTTACCATTACTATTATAAAGTTTATGCTTTAAAAATTAGAAATCATGATACATTCTAGGAATGACCTTTGCTTATAAATCTCTAATTACTTTTGGTAATTTGAAATTTGAACAGAATTTGATTAAAATTAACAAGGAGATGGATGGGATTCATGGGAAAGAAAGACATAATATTCTAGAAGTTTCTGATGTAATTCTTCTTAGTCTTATCATTTTCATATTTGAAATAAGGCTCGATGATGTTTCATGAAACTAGGTTTTGTGCTTTATTGTCTACAAGGGAGAAGAGTTTTATGATAAGACTTCCACGGCTACTTGAGCAGAAATGATGGGGGCAGTATATGTTTAACATTTTTTATTAGTCCATTGAAATGACTTATTTATGAATCACTTGAAAATGTTACCACAGTGGTAAAATTTCTTGCAAGATTCATTTCAGAGCACTCATAGTTTTTGATTTACCTGGTCTTGAAGTAGGTTCCCCCCACCTTTCCCTCTCAGTGCTGAGGATTGAACCCAATCCTCAGTAATGCTGCCCACCGGCATGAGCCCGCATTGTTAGCTGTTTTGAAGTGATTTGAATAGTTCATTCATCACTACTTGTTAATATGATTTCTATTAAGTTGTTTTTTTGGTCTGTAGTAACAGTAATATCCCTGTATTAATTGTATAGAGGCTAGGAATTCAGGTCTTGTACCTCTTTAGGAAACTTTTTGTTTTCTGTTTTGGTGCTACACTTGGCAGTGCTCAGGGATCATTCCTGCTAATGTTCGGGGGACCATGTGGAGTGCTGGAATCAAACCTATGGCAGGCTATAGCCCCGCCCACTGTACTGTCTCCAGCCTCAGGAGTCTTTAAATCTTGACTTTGCTTTGACTTCTCAAGCATTAACATAGCAGTAATCATTGTCTTTATTTTATTTTAACCTACTGAATTCTGTAACATTTATTCTACCCCATGTTTACACAGGAAATTGAGGCTTCCATGGTGTAATCACTTGCCAAAGGTCACACATTTATTAAAATGCAAAGTTGGGCACTTAAGGAGACTGGATTTTGTTAGACTCTGATTATTTTTCTTGTAGACTAGTGTTTTTGAGTAATAGTTTTGTTAAAAACTTTCGTTCTGTGGAAATTCTGGAAAATTGGAAATTCTGTTTCCCTCTCCAGTTCTAAAATCACTAATATTCTTGGGTAGTGTCTGGGTATGTGGTTAAGTCAAAGTTACTGAGGTCAAAAGGTAGGGCCAGGAGTATTTTTTTTTCTGGCTCCATTTGAATGTTAAGACAAATCATTGCCGGTATTAGTGACACTTGCTTTTCTGGTAGCAGCCATTCCTCTCACAAGTCAGAAACCATCTCATGTCTATAGGAGTATGAGTTAAGGTGGATCTCACATCTGTTAGGAGCCACACTGGAAGATAGTGGGTTGGCATTTAGGAGATTGGGTTTCAGTTAGGACAGAGTCAAGATCTGCATTAAAGGCAAGTCATTTATCATGGAAACCTTGTCTTCCTTCTGTGCAAATGGGAAGGTTGGACTAGATGATTTTTATTGCCCTTTCACTTGTCTTGGGGAGGGGGGTGGGTCACACCTGGCGGCACTCAGGGGTTACTTCTGACTCTGTGCTCACAGATCTCTCATGGCAGGCTTGCCCTCTCACTTTTTCATTGCACCTGCTTTTTTAGTTTGATCACTAAAAATAACTGCTGTAGGACCTTGCACTAAAAAAAAATGCTCTGTTGTATTCAGATTGTTTTAAGTGGTAGAGTGCTTGCTCCCTAAGTTTAGTCCTTGGAACTCCTGAGTACCACTAGGTATGGTGCCATGAAAAATTAAAAGATTTTAAAATCTTGCTATAAATGCTTTTATAAAGATATATACATATATACACACATTTATGTTCAGTGCATTTTTCTCTCAGAGGGGAGAAGTGAGTAGGGAATAGAACATTACAGAAATCACAGTACAAAGATAAAGGAGTGTATTAAATGTTTACCATAGTTATAAATTTAAGTTCTCTTGTGATTCATGGTTCTGAATTATGTCTTTTTCTTTTATATTTTTCATTCATATATATTTGTTTTGGGGCCACACCAGGCGGCGCTAAGGGGTTACTCCTGGCTCTGTGCTCAGAAATCACTCATAGCTGGCTTGAGGGACCATATGGGATGCCAGGATTTGAACCACCATCTGTCCTGGATCGGCTGCATGCAAAGGCAAATGCCCTACCACTGTGCTATCTCTCCAGCCCCGTTCTTTAACTTTTTTAATTAGTTATTTTTTTTCTTTAATGGAAAACATTACTTCTTTGCTTCTCATGATTACTGACCCCTTGATTTTTATTTTTGAGCAGATTTGGTTAGTCTGTTGGAATTTTTTTCTTTTTTAGATGAATATAAAGCTATGAGTATGCCAACTATTATTTCGCAATATTCTAGAAAAGTGAACATGTTTAAGGTTTTTAATTATTTGGTTGAATTAATTGAACAAAATTTTAAATGCAGTGCTTCCTTCCCATTTAAATTATGAACTCAAGTAATTTGGAAAACACTTATCTATGAATCAATTAATCGGTTGATTAATTAATCAATTAACGGTGAGCAGTAGATGGTTTAGTTTACTAGGTCTATGATTTTTGGTTGATAGAGAATTTACCAACTTATAAAGTGATAATTTAAAGGATGCCTTTATTTCTTTTATTATTTTTAAGGTTTTTTTTTAATAGCCTATCATAACAACATAGCCAAAGTAGTAAAATAACTAGGAAAAAGATAGTATTTATTTTTCACCAGCCTTCTATTAATGAGGAGACATCATTCAGGAGATTTTAACTGAATCATATATTACAAGTCACTTTAAAAACTAAAATCACACTTGATAGCAGGCTATCTAGTCATTGAACTCCATTGTATTTGGTATCCTATCATATATTGTACATATTTGAACTTATTTAGAAAGGCCAATAATTTTGAAGTCCATAATCTTTATTTGCATTTAATTTGTTGAAAAGGTATTTAGTACATACAAATAATTTTGAAAACAAATACACATTTCTATTTTATTTACTTGTCATTTACTTATTGAGGGAGATTTTTGTTTTGTACTTTGACCAGCTATTAATAAAGATTTTATTTTTATATTGTACATTTCACTAACTTTCCCTAGTTAATTGCATCTGATAAAGTACAACTAACTTGTGTGTTTAAGGATATAAGGGGTCTCAAACTCAATTTATCTGGGGGCCGCAGGAGACAAAGTCGGAGTGATCCTTGAGTGCAAAGTTAGTAGTAAGCCTTGAACATTGTGGGGTGTGATCCAAACAACTACAACAAAACAAAATAAAGATTCCTCTAGGGCAGGGTCACAAAATGTTGTACGGAGGGCCGCAAACGGCCCACCAGGCCACGAGTTTGAGACCCCTGATTATTTCATCATCTGTACTATTATTGTTTAGGTTGTACCATGGCACCGTGGTCTCTCTCTCTCTCTCTCTCTCTCTCTCTCTCTCTCTCTCTCTCTGTCTTTTTGCTTTATTTGTTTTTGATTTTTGGGTCACACCTGGTGATACTCAGGGGTTACTCATAGCTATGGGCTCAGAAATTGCTCCTGGCTTGGGGAACCATATGGGACGCTGGGAGATATAACCGAGTTCAGTCCGAGGCTAGCGCAGGCAAGCCTTACTGCTTGCACATTGTTCCAGCCCCAGGGTATCTCTTACATTTTTTTATCTTGGTAGTGTTCCCAAACTTACTTGGCTTACCACCCCTTTTCCAAAAAAAAAAACAAAAAAAAAACACCAAAATATTTAGTGCTCCATAGAAGTTCACTTTTTTGAGGGACACACCAAGCAGTGCTCAGACATTTCTTCTAGTAGCTATGCTTTCAGAAATCATACCTGGCAGACTTGGGGTACCATGTGGGATTCCGAGGATCAAACCTAGACCAGCCGTGTGTAGGGCAAACACCCTATCCACTGTGTTCTAGCCCCTCTAGAAGTTCACTTTTTGTTTTGTTTTGTTTTGAGTCACACCCGGCGTCGCTCGGGTACTCCTGGCTCTGTGCTCTCAGAAGTCTCTCCTGGCAGGCTCAGGGGACCATATAGGATGCCAGGATTCAAACCGGGGTCTGTCCTGTGTTGGCCGTGTGCAGGCAAACTCCTTACCACTGTGCTATCACTCCAGCCCCCTAGAAGTTCACTTTTAATGGAAAGTCCCCCCCACCCTCAGTTGAGTCCAAAGCTAGTACTGTCCTTCCTGATATGAGAGCTATTGTTTTCATTTATTCTGCTTGTTTAATTTTTCCCAAATTCAGTTTATTCGCCTTTATTTTTTTAAATATAAATTTAGAAACATTGAGGCTAGCGGTCTGTTCTTGTGTAAGACTTGAGTCTCTAAGCTGATGAGTTAGCAGGAATCGTTCTTCACATGCCTAATTTAGTGTTTCAGAGCACTTCATGAAATTTTGTTTCCTGTCTGCTTAAAATAGCACTAATTATATAATGCCTAAGTATGCAACAGTTTCCACCAAGAAATCTTGGTTGTGATTTTTCCATTTGTGAGTAGATACTGGAAATTCTAGATTTGCTGAGCCTTGCTTGTTTCTCACTAATTTTAGAATCCTTTGTAAAATCTAGGTTTTTGTGGTTTAAAAACTATATCACATTTAGAAATCTTAAGGTACATTTTAAAATGTTACACCTTTAAGAAATTTTGAGTTCGGGGCTGAAGAGATAATACTGGGGGTTAAGATGCTTGCCTTGGGGCTGGGGAGATAGCATGGAGGGAAGACATGCCTAGCATGCAGAAGGTTGGTGGTTTGAATCCCAGCATCCCATATGGTCTCCCAAGTCTGCTAGAAGAAATTTCTGAGCTTAGAGCCAGGAGTAACCCCTGAGCGCTGCCGGGTGTGATCCAAACCCCCCCCCCCCCCAGAAAAAAAGATGCTTGCCTCACATCTTAGGAGTCAACCAAACTAATGTCTTAACGAAAGCTTTTAGTTAAGATGTAAATAGTCAAATCTTGAATTTAATTTGTAGTTTATAAGTTCTATTTCATTTGAAGTGTGGGCATAACTTGTTATAGTCAGTTTGTCCTGTTATTAATGCCAGTAAATCATTTCTTTTAATTTTGGGACCCATCAGGCAGTACTTTGGATATACATCTGACTCTTCGTTTTATTTTGGAGACCATATCCCACAGTGCTCAGGAGTACTCAATAATTAGTGCTGGCCTGTTCAAGGAACCATGTGGGATGCTAGACATCAAACCCATGTTGGCCATATGCAAGACAAGTGTACTAACCACTGTACTGTTGATCTGACCCCATACTCCTGGCTCTTTTGGAGGTTTCCCCTTTTGGTGCTTGGAAAAAAGAGGTTTCAGGCATTGAGCCTGGACCTTCTGTGTGGAAGACTTGTGTTTCAGCTTGTTGACTGTTCTGGCTGCCAGCAAATCAGTTCTTAGCCACAGTAACTTCTCCTAATTTAATGTTTCTGAGTTTGTTTTCTATTTTGCTTTGTTTTGAAACAGTATTTCTGACTTTTTATGGGTAATTTGATAGGTGGCTGAATATTAAAAGTAGCTGAATATTGACTCTGAATTATACGAGAATTTATAAATGGTATCAAAATTTAAATGCTACTTCATGGATAATAGCGACTGAAGTAGAGAAATGGGTTTTTATTTTTCTCATTCAATTAAAAATGATGAGAAAGGTCATTTGGAATCCAGCAAGAAAGGGAGCCATTTATTACTGGTTCCTGACTCTAGGTACTAAAAAGAAAATGAGGTTTTTATTTGCTTCAACTGATGTACATTTCATGTTGTATACACGTTCCCTTTTGTATGACTGAAGTCTTTGGTTTTAGGAAAAATAATTAGTTGCAGTTCTCTTGATTTAGAGAACTGCTTTATAGAAGCTTAAACAAACCTTAGAAAACGGAACACTTGCCCTTCTACCAGCCATGTGCCTTCTAGGACTCTGGAGACAACTGTCTCTTTTGGAAAGAGCCCTGTTTATACAGTGACCTGTTAATACTTAACTCCAGCAGGAGGAATCTCATTCCATTCCTTCTTTAGCAAGGGAGTGCTTTAAGGAGTTTGGCATGAAGCTTAGTCATTTCAACTGACATTTTAATCATTGAATAGTGCCTTGTCTTCATACTGGAACATACTTTGCAGTACAAATGTTTGAGGTAGTTGTTATTCAGCTTATGGAAACCTGTAAGTTACTTTTAAATTTTAACGGTTGTTTTTACATTTCTGATTATTTTCTCTTGATATACTGTACAGTAGTTCCTTGTCCTTATTTTGTAGTATATATGCTCTTACTATTCTCTATATTACATATTATGCTCATTAAAATTATTTTTGTGTATGTGTTTTGTTGTTGTTTTGGGGGCCACACCTGGTGGCACTCAAGTTACTCTGGCTTTGTGCTCAGAAATTATTCCTGGTAGGCTCGGGGGATCATATGGGGTGCTGGGGATCATACGTAGGTCGGCCACTTGCAAGGTCAGCAGCACCTTACCCACTGTGCTATCGCTCTAGCTCCTAACATTATTTTTGGTTTCTTAAATTGTGGTCTCATACTTTGCATTGGTCGGGAGCTTTTTTTTTGTGTCAGAACACCACAGCCATCCTTCTCCCAATGTTTCAGGAGTAATTCTTCAAGATGTGGGTTTTAAAGTATTTTTATGTAATGGTAATTTATTTCCTAGAGACAACTAGAAATTGGTAGTAAGGGAAGAAAAAGAAGTACTCATCCCTGTTTCCTAGTCCCTTTAGTCTACATAGCATTTGCTCCCTATTCTTTCCTTACCAAATGGGAAATTATGTTCTAATTTATTTTTAGATTCCACATGATTGCATGGTAGATCATATCATTCAGGCAGGGGCTCATCACCTAAAGAAAGGATTTACTGACCTTTGTGTAAGAGATAATTTATACACTAAGAGGAAAATAGCTATGAGTGCCTCATTGCTAAAGGCCTGTCTTGTCCTCTGATAGATGTGCTTTCTTCCCTAGCCTCTTCCTTTTTATGTTGCGCCAGTGTATAAGTGACACTTTCTCCTCTCCCATTTGAACTCTACTTTTGTTTTCTTTAGAATCTAGTACAGTGCCTGGCAAAATAGTAAGCTCCATGTATTTGTTGAGTGAATTAAAGAAGTTGTAAATCAGTAACTCCAGGTTCCAGATTAATTTCTGACAAGATCCAGTCTACTGCAAACAGTCGTAAATCCTTTATGATGAAAAGAATATTACAGTTTTTAAAAGATGTCCTTTAAGTGCTGAGCACTAGATCAAAAAGCCATTCTTTACCAGAGAGGGGTGCCCCTTAAAACATTGGTTTTGATCTGACACAAAACTTGTACAACTTGCTTAAGGTATAGAAATCTGGATTTACCACCCACCACTTAGTCTTATGAAGTAAGCCACAATAACTGTATTCACAGTTAAATTATGAGCTTCTCATAGTGATATCCAATATTATTAGTATAGTGTGTTACACTGTTTGGCTTTATTTAGTATAAATTCTAAGATTATTAATAAATAGAATAACTTAATGAATATAGATAAAACAGTGTTGAGCCTTTTTAATATATTCTGTTTTTTTTTTAAATCTCAAATGAATTTAATGACCTGGTTTCCTTGAACTTTGTACAGGGATCTGTTGGGCTTCTGTTAAATTGAGTTTGTACTTTGTAATGCAGTTTATTATGAGCAAGTATTGTTAAACATTTTTAATGTATTGATTTTTTTTTCCTACTAATTGTTGGTCTCAGGAGGGCAAATCACCTGCTCAGACTTCCAAGGAAGAAGCAGCTGTTGAATCATAGCTCAACCACCACAAGGAATAGGGAAAATGAGGAAAGAATTCTGATGGCAGGGGCCAGAGAGATAGCATGGAGGTTGGGCATTTGCCTTGCATGCAGAAGGATGGTGGTTCGAATCCCGGCATCCTATTTGGTCCCCGAGCCTGCCAGGAGCAATTTCTGAGCATAGAGCTAAGAGTGGCCCCCTGAGCGCTGCTGGGTGTGACCCAAAAAACAAACAAACAAAAAAAAAAGAATTTTGATGGCTGTGAGTTTGGACTTGGGGACTACACAGATAATGTACAGCTCTTTTTTTGAGACTTTAGAGTTATTAAAATATGAAGGTTTAGATGAATAACAGGATGCTGTTTTCATAATGAGCAAGTTACTTTCTTAATGCCACTGACTTTTCAGCTCCTAATCTCTGCATCCACAGTAGAATATGAGGGAAGACCACTGAAGTACAGAATATGGGAGAATTAAGAAATATGGTGTATATAAAGTATTTGCTGAGTATATGGTGGGAAAGGTGATCATAGAATGAAAAAGCTTCTAAAATAGAAAACAAAGTGCTCAGAACTTTGCCATGCAGTGGTCCTCAAACTATGGCTTACGGGCCACACATTGTATTTGTATCTGTTTTGTTTCTTCATTGCAAAATAAGATATATGCAGTGTGCATAAGAATTCGTTCATAAGTTTCGTTTTTACTATAGTCAGACTCTCCAATGGTCTGAGGGACAGTGAACTGGTCCCCTGTTTAAAAAGTTTGAGGACCCCTAGCTGTATCCTTTGATTTTAATGTCTCCCAAATCAATCTTGCATGTTTTTATCTGGCTAAGAAATGTTGAAATAATACATTTGATACCTAAGGATGATCCTCTTTTTTTATGGGGGAGGGAGGTCACACCCAGCAGCGCTCAGGGGTACTCCTTGCTCTAAGCTCAGAAATTGCCCCTGGAAGGTTTGGGGGACCATTATGGGATGCTGGGAATTGAACCACGATTTCCTAGGTTGGCCAATGCAAGGCAAATGACCTACTGCTATGCTATCTCTGCAGCCCCAGGATGATCCTGTTTTAAGAGAGCTTATCCATGAAAGTCCTCATTAGCAATATTAAAGATTGTGATACGGAATTCCGAACTTGGAATCACTTCTCAACAAAGCGTGAAAACATGGCTTATTAGAACTGACCATGGAATTGACTCTTTGCAAAGCTGAAGAAATCCCTGGACTTGAAACATGCTGTTTAAAATCTGATTATGAACTTAATTAATATGTTTTAGTAACTTTGGAAGTCAGAGCCTTCTCAGCTAATTCCAAAGTTAACTGCAGCAGTTTTAATTGAAAGAGCTGATAGATATGCATTTCAATTAAAGCAAATTAAATAGGTGATCTAAATAATGAGAAAACAGATTGACAGTTGTTATATAAGAGCTTTTCTGTTAATTATTAACTTAGAATGTAATTTTGGGCAATATAGTTATAGAATATAGTTATAAAATTACTGATACAATGTAAGTAGTTTCTTAGATGAATACTTTCCAGTATCACAGTATCATTTGTATTACAATCTCAAATGAAATAAAAATATAGCAGAAATATAAAAGGAAAACAGGACAAGTTTGTCATAAAAAACCTTAAGGACAGAATACTTGGGCTTTATTAGGCTTTTTTTTTTTTTTTTTTTGGCCATATCCGGCAGTGCTCAGGGGTTACTCCTGGCTGTCTGCTCAGAAATAGCTCCTGGCAGGCACTGGGGATTCGAACCAACCACCTTTGGTCCTGGATCGGCTGCTTGCAAGGCAAATGCCGCTGTGCTATCTCTCCAGGCCCTTTGTTTGCATTTTCAATATAATTTAAAATTTATTGGGATGACAAAGTACAGATAAAATATTTTAGTTCAGGGGCTGGAGTAATAACACAACGGGTAGGGCTGTTGCCTTGCACGCAGTTGACCTAGGTTCCATCCCTGACATCCCATGTGGTTCCTTGAGCCTGGCAGGTATGATTTCTGAGTGGAGAGCTAGAAGTAATCCCTGACCACTGCTGGGTGTAGCCCCCACTCAAAAATAGCTATTTTAGTTCATTGCTTTGAGTGTTCAGTGTTCAGGCGATTCTTTACCAACTACAGAGGCAGTTCAATGCCAGGTCTAAAGGTGCATTGTAGGTAAGGCATGAAATGCTGAATTTATCCCAGTCACCTGGGGGCAATGCTTAGGGGTCCATGTGGTGCTGGAGATCAAACTGAGGTTAGCAGTCAACCTCATGTGAGGCATGCACATTATAACCCCTATACTGTTTCCATCATCTTGTTTATTCTTGACCTTTTCCGCCTGAACTTGGAATTACATTTGCTATATTGTGTTTGTATGATATTAAATTAAACAAGGACATACTTTGGGCACAATTTTATTTATCACTGACATGCTTATACATCATTAATGTATACAACTTTTATTGGTTTGTTTAAAGCTCTATAATATGTGTCCAGATATAAACCACCTCTCTCCTGATAACTATAGAATGAGCTTTCATTCTTTATGACACAGAATGGTAAATTGTTGCTCTACCAAATAGTCTTAGAAACTTCAGAGATTGGGAAAAATGAAAAAAAAAAATCCTTTATCTCCCACCTCTGTGCCTCCCGCACATGTTATTCCATTTTACCTTCTTTTCTAGCTTTAAGTTTTTCTCTGAAAATTGAATGCTTATTTGAGTAGCTTTTATACTTCACTTTGAAGAGCACAGGTGTGGCCCAAAAACCTAAAAAATTTTTTTCATCATGTTGTTAAAATATTTAATCAATTCTTATTCTATGTATGATACTGAAAAGAAGTAAGATAAAAGTATATTTAAAAAACTTTATGATTTAGGGCCAGACTTCAATTTAGAAAATTGGAGAAGCTAAAGAATTTTTTTTTTGTAGTTTATTTATGTATTAATTGATTGGTGTTTGGGCCATACTCAGTGATGCTCAAGTGTTACTGCTGGCTCTGTGCTCAAAAATCGCTTCCCGGCAAGCTCTGGACATCATATGGGATGCTGGGAATTGAACCTGATCTATCCTGGAAAATTCTCATAACCTTTATCTGCATTGAATATTTTCTGCTAACATATCATTTTATATTTTATAAAATTTGTGATATTATTATCTAGTAGTGACACATTTTTATTAATTCAAGGTCATAGTTTACTCAGATTACCTTATTTTTTGTTTAATGTGCTTGTCTGACCCAGTATTCCACAGTACATTGGGACAAGATCTTTCTTCAGGATTCTCTTGGCTGTGACTATTTCTTGTTCTTGATAATGTACACATCCTTATTTCCTCCCTTGCTTATTAAATTCCCACTACTTATTTACCAGTCTCTGAACCAAAAGGATAACCAGTTCCACCCTTCTCAAATTTTGCAAGGAGCTTATAGGTAATTTTTAATATTAAGTTTAAGGAAGAATGTCTTGTGGCCAATTAATAATTAATATGATGATTGTGGAACCTCAGGTTTTTCATAATTAGCAGGAACATTGAAGGACTGTTTATGAATTCATTGCAGAAATACGTATAGTTGATTTCTGTATGGAAGCTCTGTCTTGTTATTTTGAAGTGAGACTTGTGTCTTTATATTTTGGAAGCACGCACTTCTAAGTTATTCTGTTTCTCATGAGACTATGGAATTAGAAAAATATAAGTCAGTTCCTTGTTGTCCTCAGGGATAATAGTCATGGTTATAGTTCACAGTTCAGTTTTTCTTGTGATTGACTCAAAGCTTTCCTACATTGCTGCCTTAAAATTGGTTTTAGCAAAGTTTAAGAAAAATTAGTAGGCAAAGTGGCATGTTAGAAGAGAAGCTTCCACTTACATATTTATCTTGTCAGGCCATTAATGATAATAGGTATTTTTGAGTTGGTGTGGCCAAAGAATCTGAAATAGCGAGGTTTTCTTGAAAGCTTGGGCATTAGTTCTTAAAAGAGTGTCCAAGGCATATTAAAGAAAGTAGGAAAATTCTGACAGAAAGGTATTCTAGGGCTGTGGAAATTTAAATGAGATTATTTTGGCAGTGTGGTGCCTGCACAGAACGTTTTTGCCTTGAAACTGATTTTGTTGAAAGTGTCTTGCTTCAGTTGTGTACTTTAGAGGAACGCAGGCCTTTCATAGTTGAGGATAATATTCTAGTTAATAGCATCATTAGTTACCACTGGCAGTTAGTGGGATATTACTATGGGAAATCTTTATTTACTTTTGGATCTTTTTTGGAGCAAAGGCAACACCTATGGAAAAACAGGTTTTGGGATACACCAGCACATTTTTATTTAAATATTTAGACATTACTGTATCTTTCAAGAGAAAATATTTTCTGTGCTTTGTGTTTTTAACTATATTGGCCAGGACCTTTTAACACTTAACATTGCATTTTTCTCCCTTTCAGTTTATTAAAATCAGTTTCCATACTGACACCTGGTGGTGGATTTGAAATCCTGTGGAGTCTGTTTGGAACTTTTACTTAATGATTGCTCCAGTTTGCTAGCTTTTTGCAAATTTTTCAGCTTCTCAAGGAACAACTTTTTCTGGAAACATCATTCTAGTATTCTTGAGGTTGGATAGTTTTTGTTTTGTAATGTTTCATGACAACAGAAGAATTCTAGAACATGGTGGAATGATGCATGTATCAGGCTTGTCTAAGCTTATCCTCCATTCTGTCTATTCTCAAAGGACAGAATCTCCTAGCAGCTTCTCTACTTGGTCAGCCACATGCACACTGTAACCCAGCCACAGAAAAGATGCCCTTTCTGCCTTTTCCTTTGCAGTGACTCTTAGTCACTCAACTTTAGGATCCGTGACTGCATAGAATAACTTCTATAGCTGACCTGGACTGCCCGTATAGCAGCCCATTGCCTGCTTGCTCTTTTGCTTTTCTATAAAGTAAAAGAGAAAATATAAAGTAGGAACTGAGGTAGCAGAACAAGAAAAGGTAGTGAGAAAATGAGGGCCAACACGAAGCATTTTAGGTGAATGTCACACGCACATGATTGCTCTTGAAATTATGGGTATATATCAAAAAGAACAGCTTCCCCACTTGAGAGTCTGTTGGTTTCTGAGAGAATTGTTCCAGGAAAGTGACTATATAAAGCAGTGTGTAAAAACAAGTAGATACTGGAAATTGATTAGTAGTATTATCTCTGAGTATTTGAGTTAGAAGAGACAATTTAGTATGCTCTACTTTCCTTTGGTAATTGAAAATTCTCTTCATTTTATAGTTCCTGAAAAGGTGTATTAAATAATTTGGTTGCAGGGAGATAACCTAGCAGTTAAGATGCATGCCTTGCACACAGCCCACCTGGGTTAGATCCTCAGCATCCCACAAGGTCCCCTGAGTATTTCAGGGTGTGGCCCAGAAACCAAAATAAGAAAATAAATAAATTGCTTGTAAGGATGTGATCAATAAAATACATCAAGACAGGTAGCAGTCACTTTCTGATATTAAAAGGAGTCCATGAATTAATGAAAAACATGTAAGAGCATCTCGCTCAGGCAGACCTAGTATTTTAATCACTCACTAATCAATTTCAGCTTTCGTTTTTGTCCATGATTCAATAGAACCGCTCAGCTGCCTCACTTTGCACCTCTGTACTATTCAGAGATGGCCTGGGAGGACTTGAGAAGTCTGAGCAGGAAGTTATTCAAACTGGCTGCTCCTCAGTTCGCATGTTGATTGGGAGAGACTCGGATGTGGTTCCTAGCAAGAAACATCACTTAATTGTACCCAGCATATCAGACTAGAAGTTCAATTTTATGGGAAACAGAACCTATTTTTGTTTCTATTTTAAAAACCTCATATTTCTATTTGCTCATTTTTCTAACCTCTTCCTCTAAGACTGGAGAAGATTATCATATAAAAGCAGGAACATTTAATGCACTCCTGAATACTGGCAAATGGAAAAAGCAAAACATGAGTTAAATGTGAGGTTTGACTTATACATTTTTTACAGTTTTCACATTAACTTTTGCTTACTTCACATTTGTCATATCAACAGTAAGCCAACAGCTTTTTGGCAGCGAAGTCAAAGATTCATGGTGGTTGAACTCTACCTCTCATTTACTCTTGGGAATGTTCCTCGTCTTGCATAATCTTAAATTTTCCGAGATAATAAAATCACATATGTTGGCAGGTTAAATATAAAGGTTAAAGGTGACTGTGCTTTGTAAGGTATTTAGAATCATTGGTATAGTTAGGACTTAGAAATATTTTGGTAATTATCATGGGATTAATACCTGAAATTCACATTTAAAAATTATTGTAAAAGATAGTTGCATACATTGACGATTAGAACAAAAAAGAGGTGAATATGGTTCCCCTGTACCCCTGTCAAATGCATTATTTTACAAGTTAATGAAATAGCAGAACACATAGTATTAACAAGATGAAGATCCATTTATTTTGCAAATTTGCAATCAGTAGCAAGAAAATTCTGTCTGACTTTCTTTGCATCAGTTATTGAAATTAATGAAAAAAGAGAAAGGTTAGTTTTCCCTGTTCATGAGGACACTCCAGTGTCAGGCTCAAAGCAGATATGATCTTGTTCTTTTGTAAATCAATTGAATATAAAGAAATTAGATTAGATCAAGAACTAGGAAACTTAAAGGTTATTGACAGTTGTCATTATTGCAATGACCAGTTCATATTTATTTGCTTTGAATTTTGTTTAATATTTCTAGTATTATTAGTTCTTTGTGATTATTTATGACTATTAATTAAATAGTAGGCCCATATGATTTTTTTGCCTAGCAATGCATTTTATTTACTTTATGGTTATATAGCTCACATCCTACTTTTTAGAAAGATTGCTGTTTATAACTTAGAGATACCTTGTGGATAGTTAGATTTGAGTATATTAACATTCAGTATAACTGACTTTACCTTATTAACCTTTAGTATCTATATTTTTATATATCAATTTGCATATAATTACACTCAGAAAATATTTATTTAGCTAAGATAGTCTCATTTTGAACACAGTTTAATGTTTAATTTTTTTCATAATATTTTACACTTATAGAAAACCAGGAATTTTAGACCTTTAGGTTTTCCAAATTCCAAACGCAACCACAGTTTTCTCTCCTGCAATAAGCATTGATTCAGAATGATTAATCTATACGAAAAAGTGTAATGATACATTATGGGAAAGCCAAAGGACTGGGTTATATTGCTTAATAAAAAAGAGGGATTTGCCTGGGAAATGAGTATTTCCAGCATTAATCATCCTGAGAAGAGACTAATCTTAGGATTAGGTAAGTTTTAGCTGTTTTTGATGGTCGGTCCAAAAATGTTACAGATCTTCTAACTTTTATTTTTGTAATTATATAGCTCTCTTTTACTAGCTAAGTTAAAAATAATAATTATTAATTATTTGTTTGGTCCCAGTTGAGGTACTTTATGTACCATCACTAGTTAAATGATCTATTATTGTAACAATGTAATCGGTGTGTTCAATTGCAATAATAATTGGACTTTAAGCAATCTGTTGTTTTTACTTGTATTCAAGAAGGATGTGGCCGCTGCCTTTGAAGCTAATACCTTTGAAGGAGTGTTTGTATTTTTAGAAGACCAATTGTCCTGCCATTTGCTTAAGGTGATTAAAGAAACTGAAGGATTTCAGTATATGAGAGACCTGAGCAATTCCTTATTCTTTACTTTGAAAGATTATACTCTGTGTTTGTTTAATCATGACTTTAAAAGGTGTGTGTGGACCAAACTAAGATGTCTATGGGGGGTTTCGCTCACAGCCTCTTTGGCTAAAATATAGTAATGGCCAAATGACTAGGAGGCAGGAGAGCCAGGACATGGCCCTCACAGCTGAACTGTGGCTCTGACTTTGTCCTCTGTCCTCATTTATCTCCCTGTGAATGCCAACAGTTCTCAGTATCTTCGGTTTTTCATCCTTGGCAGCTTTGAATGATCACTATGGGTCTGGTTTGAGACTTAGATGATATTTGTAAAGTGTTTCACCTCCTTTCCAACATCTCATGATAGTAATAGCAAATACTTACATAATCACTATTACATGCCTAGATGCCAATATCACTATTATAACTACTACTTAATTAACTTTTTTTATTTGTTTATTAAATCAACCTAGGAGGGATATTGTGAGGAACATTCTATAGGAAAGAAAATGAAGGCACATTAGATACCTCACTTTAGATACAGTGCAAAATTTCACAAGATCTTTATAAACCATTATAAATTTAGAATGACGTGCAGTTTTATTCTCGTTGACAGTCCACTGATATTTTTTTCTGCTTTTTTCCTAGGTGTCATTGAAACTTCAGATCGGCTGGACCGTGAGTCAGCCTCCCATTATTGGCTAACAGTCTATGCAACCGACCAGGGTGTTGTGCCTCTTTCATCTTTTATCGAGATCTACATAGAAGTTGAGGATGTCAATGACAATGCACCGCAGACATCAGAGCCTGTCTATTATCCACAAGTCATGGAAAATTCTCCCAAGGATGTAGCTGTGGTCCAGATTGAAGCTTTTGATCCCGACTCTAGCTCTAATGATAAGCTTACATACAAAATTACAAGTGGCAATCCACAAGGTTTCTTTTCAATCCATCTCAAAACAGGTATGTGCTAGTATTTTTTTTTTTTTTTTTTTTTTTTTTTTGGTTTTTGGGCCACACCCGGCGGTGCTCAGGGGTTACTCCTGGCTGTCTGCTCAGAAATAGCTCCTGGCAGGCACGGGGGACCATATGGGACACCGGGATTCGAACCAACCACCTTTGGTCCTGGATCGGCTGTTTGTAAGGCAAATGCCGCTGTGCTATCTCTCCGGGCCCATGCTAGTATTATTTTATGAAATGTTCTTGCTTAGGCATTTCAGATACAGAGAAAATTGAGAATTTTCTCTTGAGGTAGAATGTCTGCCAAGGGGGTGCTCGCATTCTTTGGGGACCCTGTTGAGTAATTCCCAGGTAAGTGGGTCATTGTGAGAATTTGAAAAAGAACTGCAGCTAGGAATGCCATGTCATGAAAAAGATTATCTAGGTTAAATATGTGGTCTCTGGGTTATTTAGGTCTGCACTTGGTTATATACTTGAAAACATGTTTTACCATGGATTTAACTGGGTTGGCTCTACATTCTCTCAATGCTAGAATTTTCTAATGAAAACTTTGTTTTTGTTTTTAATGAATTGTTTTTCTTCTGAACTTTCATTTGATAACACTGTTAAGGGGACTTTAGTTATTTGTACAATTTCACTTTCAGAGTAAGAAAGCAAATACTGTTTCAGTAATAGCTCTTGCATTAATGTTATATCTCTAAATTACTGCAAACTCCACTGCTTGCTAAATGTTCCAATTTTCTTAACACTGCTTTTTATGGAAAATATCAGAAGCGTATTTTTACAATTCATGGTAGTTTTCTTATTATATTGCTTTCAAATTTTTTTATGAAGTAGTATTGATCTCTAGGCATTAGTGGTTGGGATTAAACAGTTTTCAGATTTGGAGCTCTCAGTTCATTCAGATTGGAGCTATCAGTTCATTCTTGAGCTGATAACTTGTATTTTCCCTTTGTTTTCCTGTCTCAGTGTTTGGCCTCTGCTTTCTAAACAGATAGTTTCTTGACTTGAAAAATCCTTTTCAACATTTTCATAAATTACTGCTTTATGTTTGTTTTACATCTGACAGTGCATCTATTCTTTTTTATTTCCTTTTAATGCTTGGTTCTCTTTTATATTAGTTCACTGAAAAAGAACCTCAAAGTAATTGTCATCTATGGAGTGAAAAGTTAACTCTCATTTATGCAGTAAGAGCTTCATGTGTGGACTGATTTGTTCTTTTACATGTAACCTTACTCCCTCCCTCCCCTCCCTACCCCCTCCCTCCCTCCCTCCCTCCCTTCCCCCTCCCTTCCTCCCTCCCTCCTTCCCTCCCTCCCTCCTTCCCTCCCTCCCTCCTTCCCTCCCTCTCCTTCCTTCCTTCCTTCCTTCCTTCCTTCCTTCCTTCCTTCCTTCCTTCCTTCCTTCCTTCCTTCCTTCCTTCCTTCCCTCCTTCCCTCCCTCCCTCCCTCCTTCCCTCCCTCCCTCCTTCCCTCCCTCCCTCCCTCCCTCCTTCCCTTCCCTCCCTCCCTCCCTTCCCTCCCTCCCTCCCTCCCTCCCTCCCTCCCTCCCTCCCTCCCTCCCTCCCTCCCTTCCTTCCTCCCTCCCTTCCCTCCCTTCCCTCCCTCCCTCCCTCCCTCCCTCCCTCCCTCCCTTCCTCCCTTCCTTCCTTCCTCCCTTCCTTCCTTCCTTCCTTCCTTCCTTCCTTCCTTCCTTCCTTCCTTCCTTCCTTCCTTCCTTCCTTCCTTCCTTCCTTCCTTCGACATGAGCTTCAGAGGGCAGTTTGTTTGTAGGAAAAATAGAGCTTTTGTTGTTTGTATCTGGGTTATACCTGTTTGTTCAAGGTTTACTCCTGGTTCTGCACTCACAGATTGCTCCTGGCAGATCTGGGGAACCATATTGGTGTTGGGTTCGAACCTGGTCATCTAGTTGTACAGTGAGTGCCTGTATAGCTGTACTGTTGGTTTGGCCCAGAAAATAAGGCTTTTAATCCAGTATTTGAATACAACAATGAATTGGGTGATTTTGATGAGATTCTCAATAGAATTTATTTCACAGAGGGAGATTTAGCACAGTTTACATACTTGGGTCATGTCATTACTTCTTTCAAGCTTTGCTTTATTCTAGAGGAGCTGGATCACTAGTTCCCAGGAGGTATTTATCAAGGACATACACATAAAGGTTCACAATACAGAGTCATCTTCAACTTACTACGGGTCTCTTTTGTATAACATCCTTATTTCATAATTTCCTTTATTTTTTTAATTATTTTTTTTGCTTGAGGGGAAAACTTAGGGGCACACCTGACAGTATTCAGGGTTCACCTCTGGTTCTGTGCTCAAAAGACAATATGCAGTGCTAGGGGTCAATCCAGGCTCAGTTGCATTCAAGAGAGGCAACTTAATCCCTGATTTGTCTTTCCAGCCTTATCATTTCTATTTTTGAACTTAAGAGGAAGCAATTCCCATGGTGGGAAGAAATTTGGTTTTAGTGTCTATGTGCCAAAACGTCTGCAGAAAAATACCTGATAAGAGATCATGGGGATATATAATATCTTGTCTTTTTAAATGTATTCTAAAATATTGGATTCCAAACATTGTCTCATATTCCATTGGTTTTGTTTGTTTGTTTTGGCTTTTTGGCCCAAGTCGAGTGATGCTCAGGGGTTATTCTTGGCTATGCGTTCAGAAATCACTCCTGGCAGGCTCGGGACTATATGGGATGCCGGGGATCAAACCAGGGTCCGTCCTAGATCAGCAGCATGCTAGGCAAATGCCCTACTGCTGTGCTATTGCTCCAGACCCTCCATTGTATTTTATATATCATCGTTACTGTTTAAAATTAACTTTGATTTATTCTGCATGCATAGAATTTATGTTTTAATGTAATGTTATTATAGTTTTTTGGCCAGATTGGTGGCTTATTACACTAATGGAGAATAGCAGAGGGAGGGTGGATGCATAGAAAACAAGTAATTGATTATTGAAATGATTGACTCTTGGGGCCCTAGATGTAGTTAAGTAGGGTACATTGGCATGCATGTTTGAAGCTCTGGTTTAATCCTTGGATCTACCCCCACCTTCCAAAGGATTGATGAAATCTTAGAAGAATTTAAGTACTTATAAGTAGAACAGAATCTGAGAGCTATTTTATTTGGAAGCATTGAGGGTTGGGTATAGGACCGAGAACCAAATAAAAGGGCTGAAATTATGACTGATTCAAGACATAAAGACATGCACTTCAGAAAGTAGTTATATACTATTTTATTACTTAAGCAGAAACTAAGTTCAGCCTCCTTTGTAAAATAAAATATAAGAATTAAGACTGGAACATTAGGAGGCACTGCCCCCCAAAAAGGTAACAGCACTTTGAAAATAGGGAGTAAGGGGGCAGTTGTGATCACAGACCTTAAGAAATAGAAACTTAGAGTTAAGCCTTGAGGTGATAATTTTAGAACACTGCTATACTGATTTTACAATTGTCTGGTGAATTAGCCTTGAAAATGTTTTATTTTTCATATGTGCTCTGTCTCTCCCACAGCCCTTTGCAAACACTTCTTCAAAAGAACAGTCAGTGTTCTTTTGGTTGTGAGTAGCAAATTCTATCAGCCTGGGCAGAATCTATGTATGAGAAGAAGTGGAGTGAAGAAAGACTTAGGTTTTAGTGTTCCAGGAATCCTGAAACCTTGACTCCTCTTGGAAAAAATGTCACTGATCTGGGGTGTCTGGTAGAGATTGGTACTTCCCATTGCCACATGTTAACACATCTTCCTATTCCACCTTCTCTTAGGAAGAGCAGGTTTGGAGACTTCCTTTACCTCTGGACAGTCACCCCCACCAGGAGCCAGGTGGCTGCCATACTTGCACCAAAGGCCAATCATGTGCATCCTGCTAGTAGGACCATGGAAAATTCATAAAGATTACAAAAAGTTGGGGTTTTTTTCCTTCTTCTTTTGAAGGCAGATGAAATAAGGAATAGCTATAGCTGGTACCCAGGAATATTTGTTGTGGCATGTTATATAAGCTGTATGGCTTACTACAAGGAACAATGAAAAATAACTGTATATGTGTAGGCATATGTACATATTTATAAAGCATGGGTGTTACTAGAGAACAGAGAGAGCCTTCAAGGTTTGTTTCTAATGATCCAATTTCTGAAATGAGTAGAAAATTTGGGTATGGTCCTCATATCCAAAGGTTATCTCATTTTTCTCAATGTTTAGAGCAGAATGACTTGATCAGTAAGTCAGTATTAGTGGGGGCCAGATTGTGAAAACTGATGAAACACAGGCTGGTAGAAGCAAGTTCCTGTAATTTACTGATGCGTAACACCACCTGGAGACCCTAAATCATGTTACTTAATAATTCATGGCTGAGTAAGAAAATCACTGGGCTGGAAATGAAGAGATCTGGGTAGTGGTGAGGCGTTTTCCTCTGGGATTTGGGAGAAACCTGGTTTTCCAGGTCCTTCCATTTGGTGATTAGTTAGAAGCATTTTGCATGCCTTTTAAGGCATGTGTATGCAGTGCACTGAGCTCTGAAACTGATTTGGGGAATGATGTTGTGGAGACTTCTTTTTGTATTTGTTAAGCCAGACAGAAAAGAAAGGTCTTAGTAGATTTTGTGCATCTTTGATGATTATATTTGTTGAAGTAAAAATGATTCTGCAGGGTCCATATTGGTAGATAAACATTTTAGATTCTGGTGATTATTTTCAAACCACCTTATAGAATGAAAATAAAAACCTACACTCCTTGTCTTTCATTTATGTATGTTAACTGTTCACAGAGCTGCTGCCCTTTTTCCATGTCCATTGAGAAGTTGTTCTTGCTTCAAAACCAGGGAACTGACTCAGCGCAGGCAGCCACCACATAGTTATGAAATGATAGACCAAATAGCAAGCTGATTTTTAAGTTGCTAATTTTTTATGGCACTTGTATTGCTCTATACATCTCCAAATAACCTTTAGCACAAAATAAAAAACAGACTCCACACCTCTGAATATAGAGAAACTTATAAGTCTGAGATGAAAAGGGGAATAGGAACAGACGAGGCTCTTTGGAGAAATGTTGGACAATTTTGGATGATATTAAAAGTAGAAGGACAGAAAAGAGGTAGTGGGTGTTTGCGACATTGGGTCACAGTTTACAGGCATTATGAGTGTTGGCAGCCTAAAAATAAAAAACAAGGCTACATGAGTATCTGGGAGAATGGCTGCAGTTGATGAGAATCCCTAAGTCAGAATAAGATGTGAAAAGCCATGCAATGCCTTCAGGATCCTGGCTGGAGTGATGTGAGCCCTGAGCACAAAGTCTGTGCATGGGTTTCCCCTTGTGCATTGATTTTAGTAAATGTGTCCAGAAGAGCCTATTGCAAAGGGTGAAACCCTGGGGGCAAGCTTCTCCCAGATGCCTGAGGATGGGGTGGGTTCATTCCTCTCTCCTCTCCCCTACCTTTTTTCTTTTCTTTTTTTTTTTTTTTTTTTTTGGTTTTTGGGTCACACTTGGCAGTTCTCCAGGATTACTCCTGGCTCTATGCTAAGAAATCGATCCCAGCAGGCTCCGGGACCATTTGGGATGCCGGGATTTGAACCACCATCCTTCTGCATGCAAGGCAAATGCCTTACCTGTGCTATCTCTCTGTCCCTTCCCCTCCCTTTTCATAAGGATTTGGGGAGAGACAAAGGAGAAAAGGCTGGTCCTAATCTCTGAGGGTGCTGAATGAGCAAAGGGCTACAGGTTGTAAAAGAAGGGCTAAGCTTGTGAAAGCTTGAAGAACCTCACTCAGTCCCCTCACTCCTTTTGTCCTAAGATAAAAATATAGAGAGTGTGGCAATTTGGTATCTGAATTTGGACCTATAAAGAAACAAGTGTGAAGGTTTTTCAATAAGATGTTGTCTTCTGCTTCGTTTTTGTGCTTGATTGTACTGCCAGGAACTCTGCTTACCTCAGATGGTTCTTATTCTTGATGTTTTATATATATATATTGGTTTTGGGGTCACACCTGGCAGTGCTCAGGGGTCACTTCTGGCTCCAGGCACAGAAATCGCTCCTGGCAGGCTCGGGGGACCATATGGGATGCCAGGATTCGAACCACCGACCTTCTGCACGCAAGGCAAGTGCCTTACCTCCATGCTATCTTATCTCTCCAGCCTCAATGTTGTTTATTTTCTAAGCAGTGTGGTGAACGGGCCATTTTCAAAATGTAAAAGCCAAAGGAACTCCATTTTCCTTTTTCTGGTGCATGCACTTTTGTTAAAACCAGACGTTTTATAGTTTGTTTGAATCTGTCTACTTTTCAGCTGGGGAGGAGGGTACATTGCTTCTTTGAACTTAAACTGAAAATGCTGTAAGTGGGAGAGAGATAAGTGCACAAAACGTTAAGAGTGTCTGAGTATTAACAGACCAGGCTCCTGTGCACAATGGAGCCCAGCTTCCCATGTGGCATGTCAAGGACAAGGAAAAGGGTGCCCTGAACAATAGGGACCACTGTGCACTTCACAGGTTCCATTATCTACCAGTAACATTAGGACACAGAAAATGCCTTCCAAAAGGCAGTGTCATCATCAGCTCCAACTTTTGAAGAGTGATACACAGTTTATAAACCTTAGATAAGTTAGAAATGCTACTTTTAGGAATGTGCATGCTTTAGGAAAATCTGTAGTTTGTTTATCTTAAGTTTTAGATACGAAGCAAGTTTTACTCTTTTAAAATCCTTTTAGAAACATGTTTTAAAAATTTGTAAAATCTAGAATTTAATAAGTTTTAACAGAACGTAAATGTAAACACGTATCCAGAATCAAAGAGCGAGCATGTCTTCTGCCAACAAGGATCCCAGCTCTCAGTTGAATCCCCACTCCCACCAACTGCTGTCTACCACTTAACCCAAGGAAATAGGTGTTCTGCATTTTGGGGGCTCACTATAATGGTTTTCATTTTCTAGAATTTTATAGAAAGGATTCATAGTCATATATACTTTTTTGTTTTGTTATAGCTTATACTTAACATATTCTTCTTGGGATTCACCACTTTTGTGGTAAGCAACAGCACATTTCTTGTTGGTATGATGCATTCTTTATGGTTTGTTTTGCTTTGGGGCCACATCTGCAGAACTCAGGGCTTACTCTGGCTCTCTGCTCAGGAATAACTCCTGGCAAGGTTTGGGGGACCATAGAACCTGGGTCAGCCTCATGCAAGGCAAGCACTATTCTGTTGCTCCGGCCTTTTTACATGCTTTATTTACAAGAACCTATACTGGCAAGAACACAAATGTTTATCCATCAATAAATAACTGGGTAGCAGACCTAGAAAAAGAATAGATTTAAAAAGGCCAGAACCTGTATAGCATAGCATGTAATTCTACTTTTTTAGGCAATCATAGCAAACTATGTTTTCTTTCATTGACTATTCTCTTCTGATCAGCTGACCTTTGTAGCTGAATTCTAATAAAATCTACATTTTAAAACACTTTGAGGCAACCAGTGTTTGCAGTCTCTGACACCTACACAAGCAAGCAAGAATACATATTGGTTTTCTCATCTTTGTAGACAGATGGTAGCATACTGTATACAGTGATAGAGTGATAAGGTTCTTGCATTTTCCACTAACAGAATTATATGCTGAGCTTTAAATAAAAGGACTTGACTATAGATAGATATTGGTGAACTTACTACATTACATATATTTACATATATTTGTATGTATACCTCTAAATTTCACTGCATTTGGTTTCACACACTGATTTATGCATTGCTTTCTGCACCTTTTCCCTCATTAATGTATAACTTCTGTAGGGAAGCAAATTCACTGAAATTTTTATTATATCGCTAAAATAAAATAATCAGCTGTGTTAAATAAAATAGAGCATCTTTTGATGACTATATGTGTGTTTATGACTTCCTATGTGTCTACTTGTACATTTTAAAATGTCTCAGGTTCTTGACACCATTGGATCTATTTTTGCCATTTGTAATTCTAAATGGTTGTAATATGATTTGAAGGATATTTTTTCTTACTATTTTTGGCTTTTTCTTCATCGGTTGTGTGAAATTAATCTTTAAACTTTTCTCTGAATCTCTCGTTGGATCTAGAGCACATCACACTGCTTGAATCAGTTAAGTCCACAAGTTCTCTCTTGGAGATGATTTCTATCGTATTATCTCATGTTTTGTCTTTGAGAGCTGAACTTGAGGAGAAAGCCAGAGAGAAAGTAGCAAACTGTGTTTTTCCTTCATTTGTTCCATTCCTATCTAGTCTCTGATCTTGTACCACTTTTGTGTCCCTTGATCTTTTCTTGTCTTCACTTATAGAGCAGTCTAGAACTAACCTTTTATTAGGATCCTGTAAAGGGAGGCAATGTCAAGAAAGGTTTATTGCATCTTTTATGCTTTATCTGTACATGCTGCAACAGTGCATACTTGCTCTTTGTAAGAACTCTTAAGATGTGTGGAGAGACCAGATACTCTGTCTGCCACCCTCTTCATTTTTAATTTTCCCATTTCAAAAGTATTAATTACTTCAGAAAGATTAAGGGTAGCAGTGGTGGGTAACAGACAAGACTTGAATGATCCAATTTTGCTTCTTTTTTTATTCAGTCACTTTCCCCTCTATGCCTTTCTTTAGGTGTGGGAACAAAGGCAGTTGTGGAAACTGGGTTTTCTATGCTTTCTTGTTTTTCTGTGTTAAAGAATGCCCATTTTATATAACAGTTTCTTTTAAGTCTAATCTTATTCTCTGATATCTTTAGACCCCAAAGCAAAAAAAAAAAATTAAATAACTTTGGGTGTTTAAATTTAGCTGTATTAGACATCTACTTCAAGGATCACTACACTTCTTTTCTGTAAGAGTCAGGAGAGAGAGTATTTTCGGTTGCAAGCCATAAGATCTCTGTCATAGCTTCTCAGCTCTGTCACTGCCAACCAACAACAACCATAGACAGTGTAGAAATGAACAAGTGAGGCCATGTTCTAAATGAACTTTATTTATGGATTTTATTTATGGAAATTGAAAACAGTTTCCCCTTTACTGAACAAATACTTGGGGAAAGGTGACTTGTATTTTGTTTCTCTAGATTATGAAAATTATATATGAAAGAATAAATCATTAGAATGTTACCAGGTTAAGTAAATTCTCAGATTAGATGATTAAGCAAATTATAATGGACTCTGTCAGATTTCTTCTTCTTTGAAAAATAATTCTCTTGGGATAGAAAATAGTTCCAACTTTGGAAATTTCACACTGTGTGTGTATGTGTATGTGTGTGCGCGTGCACGGAAATTTAGCTTACATTTGCACTTATCAAATCTTTACTATTTCTTTTTCTCCCCTGTCCATTGCCTATCCTGATCTGGAATATGAGATATTTAGGCAAACTAATAACTTATTATAGTTTGTAAATGCTCATTTCACACAGTGTTTATTGGTTTTCATTGATTATACGGTAGAACATATAATGTAGAATCATTCTATATTAATATGAGAAATGTTTCTTGTTTGCATATAGACTTGGTGATATTTCATATGGATTTTGGTGATATATAACATGGTTATATTTATATACACAAACATATACATTTAGTTTATATGTATTAATATTTAAAACACGTCATGACAGGCTATAATAGTCCCTAAGTATACTGGGTGGCTACACATTTATGTTCTTGTCCAGGTATCAAGTCACTTATTTCCCTTCCTCAATGTATATAACATCTTATTGTGGCTGGAACAGAGGCTGCACAAAGTGCAATAGGAAATCGCTGCAGCTGCAAACAACTTCCAAGGGTTTCCGGTAACATTTGATGGCTGCAGAGGAAGGAAGCGAAGGGCCAGCCACTCTACAATCGCAGGAATTCATTAAGAATAAGATTTTCTTTTCATTTGTTTGCTGTGCTTCCACTAAGATATGCAGATAGCTTACAGAAGAGTCTATAGTGTTTTCTTAATTTCATGTTCATTTTGTATTTTTATCTGTTAGCCTTCAGGTCTGAAAGAAGTCAACTGCCTTTCTGGGAACTGCTTTTTTGGGACATGTGGAAGTGCTAATATGTTTTTCTCCTAAAGTCTATTAACCCTGTATATATCCTTAGGGCAATTCTGCCAAGGGTTTTTATTTATATTGCTAAATTTCATTAACTAAAATTGCATTTATAATATGGTATAAGAGTGCTTCAGTGAAATTATTTATGTCAACTTCTAAAATGTGTTGGGTTACTGTCCAACTGTCCCTTCTAAAGCTGACCAATGACTGCCGAGGGCAGTTTACAATATGTATTTGAGTTTTATCCAGCCTTTACTTTTAGACTTATCTTTTTAATTATAGTTTAGTTTTGGGGCCACAAATCTACTAGTGCTCAGGGAACTGTTTCTGGCAGTGATTTAGTACTGTGTGTGTGAGGAATTGAACACGATCTTCTGCATGTAGAAGCATGTGCTTCTGCCTTTTGCGCTGTTTCTCCAGCCTCTGTCTTTTGTTTAAATACCTTTAATTTCCCACCAAAAAGTTCATAGAATTAAAAGAAGAGAAATGTGATGATTTCAGGGGGCCGATTTCTCTGTGGCCTCTCCCTATGTGACTCTAGTTATTTGATTTGTTTCTTTGGAGGTTTTTTTCTGTGGGTTTCTGAAGGTTTGTAGGAAAGGAGTTCTGAGCCCCAACCCCAGCCTTGAGTTTATGAATAGTATTTCATTTTTTGGCTCCAAGCCTAATCCTGTAGGCACCAGGACTGCAGTGACAAACAATAGCTGCTCAGATGGCCACAGCTGCCAAAGAGCTGGAGACAGACTGTAGTTAAATGCAGTCTTCGAACACCAGCTAAATAAAGGCAGCATGATTCTGCAGTTCCTCTGAGCTCCTAGTCCAGTCCTTCAAGGGAATGGATGCTGAGTGCTTATGGGAGAGAAAACTGAGCACTGCGCTCAGTCTGGAAGGCAGTCTGTATTTTTAGCTTGGGGATAGGGATAGTGACGAGGATCCATGTCTGAGTCTCCTCTATTAAAAAAAAAAACATGTACACATATACATAAAGTATATGTGTATATGTGTGTGCATTTATTTTGTATTTGTATTTGTGTGTATTGTGTGTGCTCTTCCCTATGCTTGTGGGAGTTTGAGTCTGGTTTACATCCTTAACAGCCGGGACCACCAATGTGTGTTCATGTATGTATCCACCATAGAATCAAACATGCTGCTAATTGCTGCCTAATTAATACAAGACTTTTAAAATCAGTGAGATGCATATGGTTTCCATTTCCCTTATTGGCACAGGCAGGTTTGAACAGGAAACCCTATCCTTGGTCTGGTGTCTATCCCTCCTGCCTGTATGTGGTACATCTCTGTTCCCTGTCCCATCCTCAGGCTTCAGCTGGACTCTTGCTCAGTTGCAGTAACTGGCCTTATTCTAAGAATGTTTTCTCTTTTAGTAAAGATGATGGGGTTCAGATCTTGACTAGAATGTTCCATGGGAAAATATTTGCCGAGTGACAGATAATGTGCTATGTGGAATTCAGCAGTAGTCCCCTTGCTCTGGTATTTCACTTAAAACATTTGAGTAATTTTTAACTGTAATGCCTGCTTTGTTTCCCATGCATTTAAGTAGATTCTGTAATTTTTCTCATAGAGAACTTTCGGAACAGACTATATTACTGCATTTGGGCCCCATGGAAATTTGTCTGAAAACTTTAGAGCTGGTCATATAGCACAGGGATATAAAATCCCCATATGTAATAATCAAGGAGGATCCCAACACCCCTGGATGTGATCTTGGGGCACTGCTCCAAGTCCTCATGCTCTAACATTATACCAATGGACTAAGTGTCTTAGGGACTTGTCTCTCAGACCCCTTGTTCTGTGCGGGACCCAGAGACTTACATTAGGTATCTCTGAACATTCCTAAGCCATCCTATTTAATGTCTTACCTCCTATCTTTTGCATTTGTTTTGTATAGTCTGTAATATTGGACATGCCATGTTTTCCTCCTTAGGTGATATATGTAGCTATAGTGGCTGCAAGGCTACAGTGGTGTCTTAGGATGGAATAAAGAGAATAATTTTGTAAATGTAGAGAAAACACAATTGTTCTGCCTCTTTCCTATTTGTGACAGTTACAGCTCTGAGACTCAATATATCTGTGGAGATGAAGGGATCCCATTGAACAAAAGATTTCAAAAAGAAGGGGAAAAACTGTTAAGGAAAGAGATAGTCGTTTAGGATTTTGGAGTTCACAGACTGATGGGCTGGCTTTCATGAACTCCCCAACTACCATCTTGCTTTGAATAAACAGCTTAATCTCTCATTCTTGTACAATAGGAACTTATTTATTATGATACATATGTTACATATGGATGAATGAGATAGTATCTTTAAAGCCTCTTGCACAATACCTTGGCCTTTACTAAGCCAAGCAGCAATCAGGAAGACTTTTTACTCTTAGCTTTTGCTTTTGTAATAAGCCTTCCTAAAAATTCATTGACTTAAGACTGTTGCCATTTTAGGTTCATATTTTGCTTGGCACTTCTGAGTTGTCCGGTTGCTTGTTCAGGGATGGTGACTTGGCTGGTTGGCCTGCAGTTAGGCTGATCCTTAATGATATGTACCATGCTTTGTAGGTAGGTAGGTAGGTAGGTAGGTAGGTAGGTAGGTAGATAGGTAGATAGAATTGAAAATCACTGGGCTGCATTTACCTTGTCATCCAACCAAGTTCAAACATTGGGGTATACAAAATCTCTTGTAATAATAGTTTTCACATTGTCATCCTTGTTTTATGTATAGAAATTCTAGTTTAATTGTCGTGATCTTGAATGTGACCTTTGCTCTCTAATTTCATCCTTGTTTCTTGAAAAATAGATAATTGTCGATCATTTCTGTATTCCAAGTGTGTATGTAGTACAGAATGGCTGAACAACTACATGAAAAAAGCTTCATTTTGGTGAACTGTCTCACATCAGGATTGTCACTTGCTGATCTTGTTGTTTTTGGCTTTTGGGTCACACCTGGTGGTGCTCAGGGGTTACTCCTGGCTCGGCAATCAGAAATCTCTTCTGGCAGGCATAGAGGATTATATGGGATGCCGGGATTCGAACCTGTCCATGCTGGATCTGCTGCGTGCATAGCATACGTATGCTCTGTCACTGTGCTATCTGTTTGGCCCCTGTTTACTTTTGCACAGTATCTATTAAGTCCATTTCATCTATTGAAATGTGAAGATGATTTTTAGTGTGTTAGATAGGAAATATTAAAGTAAAATTTTATACTTCAGCATTATCACTAAGCAGTCTGTTTTCTGTATGTCTAAAGTGTCACTGAAAGTCTGTCTTTTAGAAGATTTTTAATCAGACAGGAAAATTTGGTTTTGGTTTCATATATATTTTGTAGGTAAATTTGTACCTGCTTATTGGTACAGAAGAAATTCTGCAGTGCCTGTCAATACATTTTTAATCAGAGAGATAGCATGGAGGTAAAGCTTTTGCCTTGCATTCAGAAGGATGGTGATTCGAATCCCGGCATCCCATATGGTCCCCCGTGCCTGCCAGGGTCAATTTCTGAGCGTAGAGCCAGAAGTAAGCCCTGAGCGCTGCCGGGTGTGACCCAAAAACCAAAAAACAACTACAACAACAACAAAACATTTTTAATCATACTGGTATGCAGTAAGGGATTTTTTTTTTCCAGTCAGAGAAAAATGTTTTTGCCTTTAAATTTATAGTGTTCCTCCAAAAATAATGATAATACACAAAATTACAAAATGTAGTACTTAAACATCTTTTTCTGGGCTATTTACATACTATTTTCTGATTTGCTTCTTTGACCTAGTAAGTAAATAGTGCTTTACTGTGGGTGGAATTTCTCTTTTCTGCCTCTTCATGTAAGTCATGGTTCAGAGTTTATGGAGAACTGAAATCCAGTAATGCAGGAAATTAAGCTTTGTGGTGTGATTGGGTAGGGGAAAAAAGGCAACAACTGAAAAACCTCTCTGCAGGGCTTTAGAAAAAAATTCCAATCCTGGCTTTGATAATGATTCACTAGTAAATTTGGAACAAAATAGTTTCTCTTTGGTTCAAGCCAACAGAGCTGGCTCTCTTAAAGGTTTCACTCCAATTTTGAGATATCATACTGTTTCTATTAAATCTGTATCCTTCTGGGATAAACACTACTTATGAGTACAGATGTCAAAAATGAAAGAAATGGATACACTTACTAGGCTATTTAATATTTACAAAATTAATCATGTAGTGGGTATAAAGGGAAGGTAAGTTATACTTTGGCGATGATTTTAAAGAATTTAAAGGTAGAGTCAAGTAGATGGGGGAAGGAGCAGCAAGTTCGAGTTGTGCAGAATTAGAGGTGAGAATGAGTGTTGCATGCAATATTGAACTCTACAATGATATAGGAGATATGGCTAGTGTAAGATATTTGAAAGCATCCTGTTATATATATTAAGCTCCCACTGCAGATTATTGATGTGAGATCAAGTTTCCATAGGACACCCCCAGTTTCTTTCAAAATTGTAAGTTTTCTTTCAGGGTTCCTTGTTGTATAAGAAGTTTATAAAAAGCACAGATTTTTCCCATTGGCCTACATTCCCATGGGGCTATATCCCTAGGAGCCCCCAGTAGTGAGCTCATACTTTTATTTTTGATGGCAGTATGGAAGAGAATGCGCTGTGATATTCTGCTAGGATTTCTGTTTGCAGATGTATCATGCTTCTAGAAAAAAGATCTATCTGTCCCTTGGAAATCACTTTCATGTTAATGAATTAATTGGCTTGTGTGTAATTTAAATGTCAGTAGCCACTTAGTGCTGCTGACTGTCAGGGAGCTAGCTCAGGTCTATGGACTAGATCTTTATCCTTTGATGAGTGTGGTTACTCATTAATAGTTCCTATTAACATGCTAACTAGTTTCCTTTTCATAAAAGAAAGACCTTTCCTGGTACCCCCAAGCCTTTCTTTCTTTCTTTCCTTCCTTCCTTCCTTCCTTCCTTTTTTTTTTTTTTTTTTGGTTTTTGGTTTTTGGGCCACACCCAGCATTGCTCCAGGGTTACTCCTGGCTGTCTGCTCAGAAATAGCTCCTGGCAGGCACGGGGGACCATATGGGACACCGGGATTCGAACCAACCACCTTTGGTCCTGGATTGGCTGCTTGCAAGGCAAACGCTGCTGTGCTATCTCTCCGGGCCCACAAGCCTTTCTTAAATATTTGGAGGAGGGACTTTACGCTTAAAATTCTCTGCCTTTGCTCTCTAGGGCACACAGTTCTCTTTAAGTCATTGTTTCTGTTTCTTCATAGCTTTCCTAAACATAGAAACTTTGAAGTTTCTATCTTAAAAGCTTGACCATTTTCTTGCCTCCCCTTTCTTCTCCTCTCCTCCCCTTTTATCCCTTCTCCCCATTTCCCAAACTCCTTTCTTTCTCCACCCACTCCTCCTACTTTCTCCTATTCTTCAAACATGTTCCTGTTTTTTAAGGTATAACCCAAATGTTGCTTCTCCAGACTTTCAATCTCTGCCTTTAAATGTCAACAGGTTACTTACTATGTGGTCCCTGTATCCATACTTGGCTGATGATTTTCCCTGAACTCCTAAATAAGCTAGATATTTGTATCGGTATTTTCATGTTTAGTATCTTTTGGTCTTTTGGTTTTAGTTCTTTTTTTTTCCACAGTTTCCTGGGGTTGGGGGCTTTGGTTATTTGTTTTGGGGGCACACTCAGTATTGCTCAGGGCTTACTCCTGGCTCTGCTATAAGGAATTACTCCTGGTGGCTCAGGAGACCTTATGGGACTTACAAGATCAAAAGCTGGTCCATCATTATTCAGGGCAAATGGCCTAATCTCTGTACTATGGTTCCAGCCCTAAAACTTTCTGACACGAATGTGCACACACATTTAAGTATGATGGGGGACTAACAAATACAGACATTTAACCAGAAAGGTTTGTCCTCGTGGGCTTTTTAGTATGTCAAAAAGACTCAAATGAATGACACGACCTTGGAGATGATGTTAATGTTCAGGCCAATATTAGAACTTAGAGAGTCTTACATTGGGGACCTATACCAGGCCTCCTGGAGGGAAGGCCTCCACCATATGTTTAATTTGAAATATCAAGTGGTTGGGTGGCAATAATTAGGTTAGAGTGGATAAGAAAGAAATAGAGTTATCACAACATTTAAATGGAATTAGTGTTGTAATTGCATTAATAGAATTTTAATTTAAGAACATGTCCTTATCATTTCTACCTTGGAGATAGGTTTCCTTTAGGTAGATGGATGTATGACTTGTTAGTATTCCTGTGTGTTAAGTGAAATGTAGAAGGTAGTTGCTAATACAAATTCGATGCTAATGCAGTGAATGTTTGTGTGCCATGGAAGTAGGATACTGTTTTGCTCTGAGCATGCCAAGTTGTTGCCCCTGGTGATGTTATCAGTGATGACTTTTTGTTGGTCACATTAGGATAGTTAAATGAGATTGATCACAGTAATTTCCTGTCTTTCTTGAGCTACTTTAAAACCACCAGTAAAAAAAGGGTGGGAAACTTTTGATAGGGGGAGCAAAAGATTAACTTTGAAAGGTTTTTGACAAATGAAAATCAAGCTTGTGCCACATCAAGCAAAATTTTCACATCATTAACCATCCTGAAGCATTTCTTTGAACCTCTTAATCTGAAAGTGTGGCTTGGGAAAAGCCTCAGGATCAAGTTACAATATTATCTTTCTTTGTTCTCATTAGAAAAGAGAGCACTGCTTCACTGAATTTGGGGAGGAGAATGTTGATATATATCCTTAGAGAAATTTAAGGGGAAAAGGATTTCAGATGAAATAAAAGTATAAAACTTCCTTTACAAATGTGGAGAAGCATTTTCAATAACCAGAAGTTAGAGTTTTTATGAAATTTAGGGTAATAGGAGAAAAGAAATTCAAGTGATGAGGCCTGTTCTTTAGTGAATTACTTGATGTTTTCTGGTAGAGAAACTTTAGCAGGTTGGGTGGCAGAGGTTAGCCCTGACAGTTGTCAGGCTATGAAAGCCTTTACCTGAGTTCTGAGTGATGCAAAAGGGTAGGGTCCTTGCCTTAAACAAGGTCAATCCTGGTCATTCCTCAGTACCTTATATATCCCTCCAAGAACCATTTTGAATCTACCCTGAGCAGAAAGCCAGGAGTAAGTCTTGGGCTCTGTTTGGTGTACGCCCAGTCCAAAAAGAAAAACTGTTGCAAACATCAGAGCCACTCAGCATATACCCGTATCTCAGCAGTGTACTTATAGAAAGTTGTTCATTGTTAGGGGAATTTTGTTTGTACATTTTTGTCAAGTAGAAGAATATATTTAATCAGTGTTTCTAGTCTTCTCAATTTCAGCATTTGGGAGGAAAGGGCTGTGACTTGGGGATCAAACCCAGGCATCCCACCTGTAAAGAGCTCTCTCTAGTTCTTGAGACATCTCCCCAAACCTCCAGTGTTCGTTGGCATTTTAAATTTACAGGTATTACAGTTGTAGAGAGACAAAGAAGTGAATTCTAGCTCATAAAAGTCAAGGAAATAAAAAAATATGGATTTTTTTGTGGGGGTGAAAATATCACTTGAACACTATTTGGAAATTCACATTACTTTCAAAATGTCAATTTTTTATTTCTAAATGTAGATGATTCAAAGATAATAATTCATAGCAATAGAAATTCTTCCATCAGGTCTTTTAAAATGTAGAAATATAGGTTATTTTGTTTGTTTTTTGTTTTGGACCACGCCCAGTGACACTCAGGGGTTACTCCTGGCTATGCGCTCAGAAATCGCTCCTGGCTTGGATGGGATGCTGGGGGGATCAAACCTCGGTCTGTCCCAGGCTAGTTCGGGCAAGGCAGATGCCTTACCACTTGTGCTACCACTCCGACCCGGGGCTAGAGGTTTGCTCAAATTTTTACAAACTCAGTAAAGTGTCAATCACAGTGTTTTGTCTTGACTATTTTGTGAGCATTAACAACTGTTATTATTTTATAGGTCTCATCACAACTACATCAAGGAAACTAGATCGGGAGCAACAAGATGAACACATATTAGAAGTAAGCATTTGCTTTCTTTGGGAGCAATGGGGCGAGAATCTCTCAATAGTTGCCAGGGATGCCCTTTGAATCAATCAAGTGCTAAGCCTGAGGATCTTCTGCTCAAGATTGACAGTGTTGGGCCTTACGCAGGCCCCATCTGGTGGTGCTAAGGGCTCTTCTTGGGGAGTCAGATGGTGCAGGAACAACCTGCGGCTTGCTGCATGCAAGACCAGCGTCTTGAACTCCATGGTCTGTCATAGGAAAGTTTAAAACCTCTTGCTGAAATTTATTTTTTAGAACATTCATATCACAAATATGGAAAGTAGCTATTATTAGTGGTTGGTAATATTTTTAGGTCTATGTCTCATTATTCACAGAAAGCAAAATAAAGAAACACATTCTTAGCATAGTTCATATTCTCAGTATAGTTCCACACCCTTTCTATCTACAGAATTGCAACTACTTTTAAACTCTACACTAATTTCTCTATATGTTCATGACAGCAAACATTACTGACAATGAAAACAGTATTTCAAATACATCTTCATTTATATATGCAGTATTTTCTGGATGGCTTTTCCATTTTTTCCCCTCAATATTGTAAGTCTATGTATATAGTGTTCCTAAATTGGATTCTGTTTTTTGTTTGGTTTATGTTTTGAGCTATAATCGAAAATGCTCAGGACTTAAAACTGATCTGTTTCTGTACTCAGAGATCACTCCTAGAAGGACTCTGTTTGAGGTGCCAGGGATGAATCTAAAGTCGGCCACATGCAAGCCAAGTTTTCTACCCACCATACTGCAGATCAAAATTCAGTCTTTTAACTATAGTTTGCATCCAGATTTTTTTATATACTTAAACTTTTGTTTGCACATTTTAAACTGAACAGTTAGCATTTGTACTTAGCGTTTACTTATTTAACATTGGGACGTTTTATTTTTAACATAGAAAATTTGAAAATACATTTTCTATTATTTTGACTAAGTCACCATGAATTACAAAGTTATTCATGATTGACTTGCAGGCATGCAGTTTTCCAACAACAATGCCTTAACCATTGCTACTTCCCTTCATCAATGTCCCTAGTCTCTTCCCCTTTACCCCGACATCCTGCCAGGGCACCTTTACTTTTTTCTGCGTCATTTGAGGTACTATGGTTTACCAGTAGTGTTAGTACCTAAATGCCATCTAGCATCCTTTCCTTGTCTAGGTAGATTACTTCCCTCCACCATTACCATATTATTCTTTTAAAAATTGTTTGAAGTTGGGGCCGGGCGGTGGCGCTGGAGGTAAGGTAAGCCTTACCTGCGCTAGCCTAGGAGACGGACCGCGGTTCGATCCCCCGGCGTCCCATATGGTCCCCCAAGCCAGGAGCGACTTCTGAGCGCATAGCCAGGAGTAACCCCTGAGCGTCACCGGGTGTGGCCCAAAAACCAAAAAAAAAAAAAAAAAAAATTGTTTGAAGTTAAAGTAGAGTGAAGTCTGAAGTATTCTCTTCTGATAGGGCTTCTCATGATCACAGTTAATTCAAAATGCCTGAAGTTCTATGTGTGTGTGGGAGGGAGGGGGGGTTGTCAACACTTACCATCATTAGTGGCCTTGTTTGGAGACAGTGAACACATTTCAGAAAAAGCAACAGGTATAATTTGGAGAATGAAGGAGGTGTGGGTTGTGGACATCAGGCCCCGTAAGGTTTGCAGATGTCACAGTCTACACACCAAGAGGAAGAGCCCCTACAGAGAGCACCCTGCATAACTAACCCAGTGCCTTTTAGAACAGCTCCCTATGTCTGTTTAAAGGGGCACAAATTATTAAGAGTTTTTTTCTGGTTTTTGCCTTTTTTTTTTGGTTTTTGGGTCACATGTGGCAGTACTCAGGGGTTACTTCTGGCTCTATGCTCAGAGATCACTCCTGGCAGACTCAGGGGACCATATGGGATGCCGGGATTTGAACCACCGACCTTCTGAATGCAAAACAAATGCCTTACCTCCATGCTATCTCTGCGGTCCCTATTAAGAGTCTTAATTGGGGCAAATCCATATGCGTATTCCAGATTGTCCATTAAATTGCACAGCTTTCCCATCCTGCCAATAGAGAATATTGGAAAATTCCACACTATAAATTTTTGTTAAAAGTCCTTTTCTGGCTGGTCCGAGAGCAGTGGTGTTTACAATTAATTGATCACAGCCACAGATTTCTTTGTTCCTTCTTTACTCCCACTGCTTCACTTGATTAGCCTTAAAAAAAAAAGTCCTTTCCTATGGTCGATGTTTAAGGTGCTTCCTAATTTATTTCATCCTTGGTGACAGTTTTGGAACTTCTGTCAGTACTCTGGTTGTTGGAGGTATGAGCACTGTGGGTGCAGGCATGGGTGTGCATCTTAGCATTCTTAGGGTGAATCATTTTTTAGAGCCAGTGATGGCATTTCTTGAACTGTCCATTACAAGTTCAAGGCTGCTACTGATTATTGAAAACACACTTAAATTCAGCATGGTGGTGGCATAAAAACAAAAGTATTAACTTCGGTGGATTGCTTTCATTGTCCTGACCCTCTGGCCAAATAGAGACTGGGAAAACTGCTCAAGAATGTTTACAAGATTAAAGTGAAAATAGTAATAATAGTAATTCTTTTTGAGAGTTGGGGAAGGTCAGATATGTGCTTTGACTTTGAGTGAAGCATCGGGACACATTCACACTTATGAGGCAAGAGGAATGACACCTACCAAGCTCCGAAACAAAGAGTTCTCACGAAAACTTCAGCCTACTTTAATGTTTCTCGTCTTTTCTTAATAAGTTAACGAGGAGGTGGGGTGTGGGTGAAAGGAGGTGAAAATTGCTGTTAAGGTCATTACTTTTAATGTGTATTCTAAATTGAACATGAATATTCGATTGGAAGGTGAACTTGTCTATTTGCATAAGGATATAGCACCGCTACACTCTTAAGAACAGCTGATCATTGCTCCTGAAGTGAATAAAGGAGCTTACTGAGTATAGAAACTTTTACATTTATCTCAGAAGATGAGCCTCCCATTCTGAGGAGATCAAGTGCTAGGGACCCTTAGGACCATCCTAGCAGCATTTGGTTGGGGAAGCCTGAGTCCTTCAGACATCAGGCGTGCCCTCTAGCTCTGAACTACCTCTAGCCCTATCTTATATTTCTTTTGCTGAAAATACTGTAAAATAAACTGTTCTTAAGAGGAGATAATTATCTTCACTCTACTGAGCATTGAATTTGTCTCTATAACAAGACAAACAAAATGATCACTAGTCAAGAAGGTCACTAAATATTGTTTTAAATTGATGAAGTTTTAATATACTTATTCAGTAATTACTAAACCAGGATGTATTTTGACAAATTATTTATTATTTATGTGTAATTATATGGTTTATAAATTTGATAATTATATAATAACTAAGATGTATTTATTAAATAATAGAAGTTTTTTCATGAAGCTTAAATATGACAATCTGATGCTGTCTGTGGAAATTTTGTCTTTAATACTACTATTTGGGAGTGACGCATCTCAAGCAATGCTCATGGCATGCCAATGGGCCACTCCTTTGACTAAACACTTTAGTCAAGCCAGTGATCATGTCCAGCTGAGCCTGGTCAACAGGGCCCACACCCTGTTGCCATGCTTTCAGGGCCATACATGGGAATTCAGTTCTGGAGATCAGACTTGGGTCATTCTACATGCAAGGAATGTACCCTAATTCTTCCTATCTCCTTGGACCCTGAAGGCTTAATTTTAAAATATATAGAGTACAGTTTGTTTATAGGAAAACACTGACTGTTTCATGTAAAACTTTCATGTATTCTTCCTTAACTTAAAAACATATAGTTATTGCTAAGTGTATAGTGGTGGTTGTAGTCTAGTTATAAGCAATGCTCTGTGGCTAGGCAGCATGAGTAGGGGAGGGTGCTTGCCCTTGGCCTGACTGGTCTCTCTCTGAACAGGGGGAGCCAGTCCTAACTACTTACCAGGGCTCTAATCATTATGAGAGAGAGGTGTGACCCTAAAACTGGAGAACTTATGCCAATGCCTGCTCTCATTAGGAAAATGGTACTCACTGTGTCCATAATGTGTTTTAAAACCTTTGTTGCTCATTTCCTTCAAAAACCAAAACAGGTTACTGTGACAGACAATGGTAGTCCTCCCAAATCAACCATTGCGAGAGTAATTGTGAAAATTCTGGATGAAAATGACAACAAACCTCAGTTCTTGCAAAAGTTCTACAAAATCAGACTCCCAGAGCGAGAAAAGACAGAAAGGGAGAGAAACGCGAAGCGGGAGCCCATATATCGTGTTATTGCTGCAGACAAAGATGAAGGTCCCAATGCGGAGATCTCCTACAGCATTGAGGAGGGAAACGAACATGGCAAGTTTTTTATTGAGCCCAAGACTGGAGTGGTTTCATCCAAGAAGGCTTCTGCAGCTGGCGAATATGATATTCTCTCTGTGAGTTAAGATCTAGCCTTTTCATTTCTTTTGTGCATAGATTACTTAATCTGGGCTAGTGTCTCTGGTTTCAGAATTTATTCTCCTCTCAGAAAATGGCCTTAGTGTTTTTGGCCTGACAGAAGTTTGGATCAGTTTTTCTCTTTTCAGTTGCTTATATTTTCTTTTGGGTTGGTCATGAAGAGCCGGTTCCTTTTATATAGCATTGAATAAGTAAATGCTAAGTATTTAGAATTCACTTCATGTAAGACTGAACCAATTCATGTTTCAGATGGTGACTGTAAATTTGTATTCACTGTTTTATGCTTTGCAACTATATTTTATAGATTAAAGCAGTTGACAATGGTCGCCCCCAAAAATCATCAACCACTCGACTCCATATTGAATGGATTGACAAGCCCAAACCCCCTCTGGAACCCATTTCTTTTGAAGAATCATTTTTCACCTTTACTGTTATGGAAAGTGACCCCGTTGCCCATATGATTGGAGTCATATCTGTGGAACCTCCTGGGACACCTCTATGGTTTGACATCACTGGTAAGTTTTCTTACAGTTTTTAGTATCTTTGACTATATAACCAAGGAGAACATGTCTGGGATTTTCTAAATGTTTTTTTTTTTTTGTTTTGTTTTGTTTTTTTTTTTGTTTTTTTGTACATGGCAGAATTTAAAATTGAGAGTAAGACCTGTAAGGGGAAAATCTGTTTTAAATTGCAGGGTTTTATTGAAACATTTTTCACAATATTAGATGTGCATTTAAATGTATGCTTGTATGTTAGCAAATATGAGATTTATATTTTAAAATTAATATAAATATTAATAAAAACTAATCACCAAAAATCACATTTTTAAAAAATGTGTCAAGGAGTGTTAGAGAATTCTAAAGATCTTGAACTAACAGTATTCTTCTGGATTATTTTTCCCTGGGTTCATATTCCATATTGAGTGAACATAAGTTGAATAATTGAAATAAGATCGCCCGAGTAACTATCTCATGTTCTTATTTTATTAGGACTATGCGAACAGGTTTGAATTGTAAAGATTAAAAATGATAGTTTCTGTTGGCTTTTTATGTTGCCGTAGCTAGTTTTCAGTTGGAAGCACAATGCACTATATTAAATTACACTATGTTTAAAAATTACATGCTAAGCCAAGTCTTTTTTGTCATATACTTTAGATGTGACACAGAAAGTCATAGTCTAATATACCTTTAAGGCATTATACATTATTCCTTGACATCTCAGTTACCTCCACCCCATGCTTAGTATTTCTTGAGTATTTTAATTTTAAAGATTTTTAAAATCAAAAGTATGGTTTGCAATTCAACACTAGTTGGACCTTCATATCCCATTTCTCTCCCCCATTTTTCTTACTAGTATTGTTAGATGCTAATTCAGCAAATTGAAGCTGATGGGACTGAGAATTCAAGGACCACGGCTGCAGATGGTACAGGCATTTGCCCTTGAACACTAGTTGCTGAGTGCTTTTTCCATACTATGAAATTACTTAATTTTATAGGGGCAAAAAATGGGGCTTATTTTCTGCCTGACTTTTGTACAATTAAAGTTGTTTGCATTCCGCTAACTTCTCTCACATTTCCAGATGAACAGGCTGTGTCTGACTTCACCATTTAGCACTAACTACATTTGGAATCTGTTTGATTGATTGCTCTTCTTTCTTCTTTGCTTGCCTTCCATGCTTGCTTGCTTCTTTTGGGCTCTGCCAGGAGACTCGCTTGCTAGAGAAGTGTTTTACATCTTTCAGATGACTTGTGACCCGAACTGTACAGCAGAAGGTATCTGCTGAGATCACATAATTTGCCTGAGATTATGAGATCTAAAGTAAAAGCATCAACTTTTAAAACTTTGTTTCTAGTGGTTATCTTTCATTACTTTTTGTTTCCATGGTGTTCTCATGGTCACCCCATATTTAAGCATACTGATTTTTTTTCAAAGATTAAATTAAGGTCTGCTTTGTGTATGTTTTGTTTTATTTTACTGTTAAAATGTCATCATGACGTGTACTTTTTTTTATTTCATTTCATTGATATAAGTATCTCAAGTTCAATACATTTTAAGCTTTATTTAGAATTTAATGGGGTGAGAAAACATTTGTATAATGTTAATACCAAGATGAGAGATTTCTGGTTCATTAAGTTATTTTGGCTCTTGGTAGTGGGGAAAGAAGGTTGAATAATGTGCAAGAGCCTGAATCACTATGACTTTTCTAATAGTCAACACTTATTGTTAATAGTTATAATATTTGGGAAGTTTTCCCAGTGTGTTAGACAATTTTGAGTCCTTATCCTTAAATGATAAATACTCAGTATTTCTGAGGGGGGAAAAAGGTGGAAGTTATTCATTAGTGATATTTTATTAGAATACTTCTTCAATTTTCAAAATTTCCTTTTTACTTTCCCCTGTTAGTACCTTCTCCATTAGGGCTTAACTCTACCTTAAGAAATATTATCTTGTTTGTCCCTCCTTTGGTCTTTCAATATGAAGTGTCCTGTGAGTCATGTTGCTCAACATATGAAAGAGAAGTTTGTGTATGTTTTTGTGTAACAACCATTTAGATTTAACCAACAAGATAAGACTTTTATCCTGTGATTTATTTTTAATCTTCTTTTTGTCCTAATTTAAATTAGGTGGCAACTATAACAGCCATTTTGATGTGGACAAGGGCACTGGGACCATAATTGTTGCTAAGCCTCTTGATGCAGAACAAAAATCAAGCTATAACTTGACAGTCGAGGTTACAGATGGAACCACATCTATAGTTACTCAGGTAAGTCTTGGAATTTATTGGAGGATGAATGATTTTTTCTGATTTAAGGGTAACTATGAACACTTAATATTACTGAATCTTTTCTGTAGGCTTCATCCACCAGCCTAAAACTTATGGGAAAAGGGCCTTACCACCTCCTTAAAAGCTCTCAGTGTATCTGTGACCTTCTTTGCACTCTGTAACTTTAGTTAATAATCTCTTGAGCAACATTAGGTGCTGCTGTGTGAGGAAAGTGCTAGGGAAAGGCTTTGTCCACACTATTTCCTGCCCTCTCAGTCAGTGCAGCCAGATGCTGAACTTGAATATACATATATATATATATATTGGCTTTTGGGTCACACCCGGTGTTGCTCAGGCTCTGCACTCAGACATCTCTCTTGGCAAGCTTGGGGGACCATATGATATGTCGGGAATCGAACCCAGGTCCATCCTGGGTCAGCCACATGCAAGGCAAATACCCTACCACTGTGATATCTCTCAGGTTCCTGATATTTTTTTCCAAAATAAAAAAACTTATCAGAAATTTTGAATTCTAAAGATTAGAACAAAATATATAAAGGCTATAATGTCTGATAACATATTTACCTCAGTAGCAGATTCACATCTGATATAGAAAATTAGCTGTAAATTCTGATGAAGTGAATCTGTTCATTTTATCACAGTAACCTAGAATCTCTAGGTTAAAAGAACTTAAATCTATTTTTCAGAAGTAAATGTATGAAAGGAATACACATTTTTCCTCAAAACTTAGTTTCAAAAAAAATTAAAAATCTTTATTATTTTATTTACATTTTTAATATATAAGCAAGAAATTCTAAGGATTTATGTATGTGTGTAGTGTCAGGGATCAAGATCAGGACCTATATCCCTAACCCTAGAATACTGTATACAGTTTCACTGATTTTTTTTTTTTACAGAATTTTTGTCTTTATTTTTATTGCATTTATTTCTCATATTTGTATTTAATTTTTCTAAAAAATGTTTTTTCTAATGTACATCTGATTTTCCTTCTCATTCTTTACATATTAAAACATCATAGTTTGGAATATGATTATGTGAACAATTTTGTCGTTACAGGTATTCATCAAAGTAATAGACACAAATGACCATCGTCCTCAATTTTCGACATCAAAATATGAAGTTGTGATTCCTGAAGATACTGTTCCAGAAACAGAAATATTACAAATTAGTGCTTTGGATAAGGATGAGAAAAACAAACTTATTTACACTCTGCAGAGCAGTATAGATCCACTGAGTCTCAAGAAATTTCGCCTTGATCCTGCAGCGGGTTCTCTCTATACATCTGAAAAACTTGATCATGAAGCCACTCACCAGCATGTTCTTACAGTCATGGTACGGCTTTCTGCTCATCATCTCACCATTTCATCTCACTTTATTTCATTTTGTATGAGTGATTTTTTTTAATTCTTAAAAAAGTGCCAACAGGAATGATTTGTGTTGATTCTTTCAGGTTCGAGATCAGGATGTTCCAGTGAAACGCAACTTTGCAAGGATTATTATTGATGTCAGTGACACGAATGACCATGCACCTTGGTTCACGAGTTCATCCTATGAGGGCCGAGTGTACGAGTCAGCAGCCCTTGGCTCTGTTGTATTGCAGGTTACAGCTCTGGACAAAGACAAAGGGAAAAATGCTGAAGTATTTTACTCTATTGAATCAGGTATTTTTTGTAGTAAACTCAGTAGCTATATAATTAAACTATTCTCAAATTTGTTCCAGAAGTTAAAACATTTTGGTGCCTTGCTAAATTTGCTTCAGTTGACCTTTGTTACATGTTAGGAGGGATAAAAAGTTATTAATTAATTTTTTTTTTTTGGTTGTTGTTGTTTTGGGTCACACCCGGCTGTGCTCAGGGGTTACTCCTGGCTCTACGCTCAGAAATTGCCCCTGGCAGGCACAGGGGACCATATGGGATGCCGGGATTCGAACCACTGTCCTTGAGCATGGAAGGCAAACGCTTTACCTTCATGCTATCTCTCTGGCCCCTATTAATTAACTTCTAACTCATTAGAGAATGGAAGAGAGACCTCAGTAAAGATAAATTACTTTTTAATAAAATTGGAGATCCATAATGCTCGTTAAATTTGGATTTCTGAGGAAGTAACTTCTGTAAAGAAAACTTTATTTGACCAATCTGGTATTTCAAAAGTACTTAAACCACACAATCACTTTCCTCCATAATGTCCATATATAGTGAAACACTTTGAGGACAACCCTAGCTTAGTAATTTGTTTAGCTCAGAGTGTTTTCTCTTGGGCAGAGCATTGACTTTTGTAGCTCCATAAAGCTCAGATAGAGGGTGCTGTGCTTTTTCCCTTCCCAGGGTCAGCTGCTATCCCCCTTTCAGCTGTTGTACTTCGGTTTTTTTCATTCAGGGATTTGGATTCTGTAATTGGCCCCCAGGAGTGGGCTAAGGACATGAAGAACTGATTAAGGCATATGCTAGAGCAGGGCAAGATATAAGAAAGTTCAAGGAGGAACAACTAGAACTGACCAGGCCTGGGCACTCCTAGAATGAGAGAGCAAGAGTCTTGCTACCAGTTTCCACAATTGCTTTGGCATAGTGAAATGTTTCTGTCTTATTATGTTTTATACTGTCGTTCACTCATTAATTTATTCTGTTGACTCAGTAAACTCATTCTATGTGCCAGGTCCTATGCTCGGAGCACTTATGCCTTATAGGTGATAGGTAAAGGTGTAACTTGCAAGGAAATAGTTAAGCCCCTGATTGAAACAGTGGCATAATTTAGAGTACATGCTTTATTCAAAGGGAAATACTTTGTTTTGGGTCATTCCATACTCTAGACACCTTGCAGAAGTGATTATCAAAATGAGACTTCCAATTGCCATTATTATTAAAAAAAGAGATAATATCTCATTTAGTTTTCTAACTCTGAGTTTTGAGATCCACTGATTTTTGTTTTTTAAATATTAAGTCTTTATCTTCATATTTAGAAATTATCTTTCTGGATACTGGAATAGGAAGAGGTTTAAATTAATTATTGATCATGTAATCAGAGCTATGGAAACGGAGAGTAGTGTCGTCAAACTATTTTCATTTCTTAATATTTTGGAAATTTTGTTTCCCTATAAACTACTAAATTGAGTCTATCATTCACAAATAAGATCTGATATACTTCATGTGATTACTATTTTAAGTGGTATTGGAATTAAAGTTAGTGCCTTGAATACAGAAATTTTCCCACTGGTTTAGAAATGTGGCTGTTTAAAAAAAAACAGTGCATTCCATATCTGCATGTCTGAACACTTCAGTAAAATAATTTACCCACTGATGAATAGACTGGGTTTGTGTAGGAGAAAATGTTAAACTTTTCCTTAGCTTTCACATAATTTTCAACAACTGGGTGGTTAAAATATGATTGTTAGCGCCTAACAAAAGGCATGTACATTCTTCAGATGTTTGTAATGACTGATGAGATTAGTAATTTGGTATTTGAGGAATGGAGAAGTTTTCTCCACCCAAAGAATAGATGATACTCAGACCTATTTCAGTACAGAAATTGAACTTTTAAGAAGAGTTACCAAGCATTAAAATGCAGTTGAATTTGTGTCTATCAATCTTTTGGAATAGTAGGAGCTCTAAAATGGTCATATAGCCTTTCATTGTTTAACTGTTTATTCATAAATACCTGCTTCTAATTTATAGTAAATATAGCTAATAGACTTTAAAAGAGGAATTATATATTTAGATCCAAACACTGCATACTAATAAATCATATTGAGTGAAAACTTTGGCCAGATTAGAAGTCTTAGAGACAAAGAAATAAATATTAAAAAAATTTTAGTAACAGTTTTATGTAAGTGCTTGGGCACACATTATATCTATGTTCTGAACTGTATGGTGTATTTAATTACTGTGTTTTTAGATAGATTGTTGTAACTTTAAAACTGTTAGACCATCTGGAAATGGCCTAATTAACCATACTTAATAACCAGTTATCGTTGCAAACCTGTGTTAAATATAGCTGAAATTTTATAGGTGGTCACATTATTTAGCAGTCTGCATGTTACTGAACATCTGCAGCAAGTCTACTCTGGGAGGAAAACATTCCTGTACATAGCATTCAGGGGTGTGCGTGTGTGTTAGACAGAAATACAGTCAGCTAATGAGCACAATTTTGTCTGTTTGACCAGATAATTGCTTTATTCACATAAGGGGAGCAATTTAGGCTTTCTGGTGGAAATCACGGAATCTTTTTCTAATGAAAATATCTAAGCTTGTAATCTGGGATAGACCACTTCTATTGCTGTTATAATCCTTTTAGAAATACCAATGTTTCAGTGTTTGCTAAATATATCTGTTATTGCTAAATTAATTATAGGCATGTACAGCTTTCACGTTTTTCCAATAAAATATATGTTTTCCCATCTGCAAATCTATTTTCTGATATGAAGTCCATATATTAACTGGCAACTCAACAGGCTTTTATTGTTGTCATTATCAGTGACAAACTCAGAGCTTTCTATATTAAAGATCATATATATATTTATTTATATATGTTTTATATAGAGAAGAAATGTTTCTGAATTTCATACAGGCATATAGGAAACTATTTCATAATAATTAACTATTATTGAATACTTCTTGTGCTAATACTTTTATGTGTTTAATAGAATAATGGTGTTAGTCGTGATAAGAATAAAATGCAGTAAGACAAAACCAAATAGAAGTATGCATGTAGTGTCTTATTAAGGAATGAATTCATTTTTTAGCTCTTGACCAACTGCTTTCACATATAACTCTCCACAGAGGCATAAAGTCCTTTTATTCAATAAGTACTGAGTATCTCCTATGTATCAAGCCTTTTTTAGGTATAGGTGATAAAATGACAAAACTGGTCAGGTTTAATTGAAACTTAAGTTTGAACAGGAGAATAAATTAAAAACAACACTGCAGTAAGCGCTATAAAGGAAAAGTGGGTTAACAGCACAGACACAGCCCTGCTGCCTAGAGAAATGCTGAAAGCCTCACCTTCACATTAGAAACTGGAGCACTGGGGGAAAGCAGTGAGACTAGCTAGAGAGGAACTTCCTGTCCAGGACTCACCTAGTCCTGTGGTCCTGAGATGAGCATGATCATGTGCCTGCCTGGTGAGGGTTAAGGAGGAAGGTTAGGGTGGTTGAAGGTCAAGGAACAAGTTATGCCTAAGAAGTCTGTTCCCCCACAACTAGGCTGCTCAGTGTAGCTGAAGTCCTTATTCCTCTCTATGAGGCCTCTTTGACTCTCTACTTGCAAAATAAGATTCCACTATGCAAATAAGGAAAACCTATGGGTTAGTGAGGAACAGGATGTTGGGTCCACTGCTTCATCAGCGCAAGTGTTGGAAAGTCCAGGGGTGCAGATGTAGAAGGTGTGGAGACTTTACCGTCTGTGCCAGTCTAAATGCTCAGCCATCAGTTTAGGAGATAGTGTGGAGCACAGGTAGGATGAGAATGGATCTCAGAATTCTGTTATAAAATGCTGAGTTTATATATAAAGCACAGTGAGAGAATCTGGGATCTTTGAAATTAGACAGGACAGAGATTAGTTTCTGCAGGGTCTGACTAAAGGAGCTGAGACCTTCTTATTTGCGCATCAGAATTAAGTTCAGCAGTGAGGTCTGGAAAAGCTGTTGTACTGCCCTGTTGCTGAGTAGGGTGCTGCCTTGGGACCTGGACACAGTCAGGCAAACTTAATGAAAACCAGGCTAGGTCTAGTCTCAGAAAAAAATGTCTTGAATTAAAAAAAAAGATGTACAATGGGAGGAAATGAAGAATGTTGAGGAATTGTATATTGACAATATGACTATTGACAATTGTGTACTATTGTGGAGAGAGAAGTGCAGGGTTAATCTCCTGGTTTGCGACTCACACCAAGTCATTTTCCTTTGTGAAATAACACGCTTGATTGCAAACCGAAAGGAAAGTCGAATTTGAGAAAGCAGTTAAGTGACTAGTCAACTTTGTATCGGGCAAGTTGTAATAGTTCCCACAGGAGAAATAAATTCAGTTCTGTGACAAGGATACTGGATTCTGGATTCTTATTTATAAAATAGAATAGTGATTTCTGTATTGGAAAAGGATTCATTGTTGGAATCTTAGGACTGTCTTGCTCTCTCTGAAGAAAGTGCTCAACTCTTTTGAACTGTTAGTTAAAAAAGTCCAAAAGATTAAAGTGATGGCATAAAACTGCACTACAGCTAAGTATACATACATAATACAGCTGGAATAGTTCCAGTGAAAAGCATCAGATACCATTTATCTTATAGTTTTCTTAGCCGTAGTACTCTTGAAATTTGGAATCAGAAATATTTTTGTGATGGCTGTCTGTGCCTTGCAGAGAGGTTCAATATCATCTCTAACCTCTACACTTAAATGCTCTACCACCAATATACACCAGTATTGTCTCTGCTCTTATAAGTTACATCCTTGTCCCTCTACCCCCTCCTCAAATAGTGATAATCAAAATCCAGACAATGTTGAACGTCTTTCCACTTTTTGTACTTCTTGTTGTTTTGGGGGGGGCCACACACGGTGACGCTCAGGGGTTACTCCTGGCTATGTGCTCAGAAATTGTTCCTGGCATGGGGGACCATATGGGATGCCTGGGGATCAAGCAACAGTCCTTCCTAGGTCAGTGCTTGCAAGGCAAATGCCCTTCAGCTTGTGCCACTACTCTGGCCCTAATGTCTTTTCACTTTTGAGAAATGTAATCACATCAATTGACAACCTTTGACTTAGAGAATAAATTAACCTGGAAGAGATTAATCAGGTATAGGCCTGGATCTTTAAAGCTTAAAATACTTGAATGCTTATATTTGCTTATCCATTATTTCATGTGTTATTATGGTCCATTGTGTTTTATGTTCTGTTCAACAATGTAAAATGTTGGCAAACTATGGTGGCAAAATATCAGCCCTTTAGTGAAAATAAGAATTTACTACTGCAAATGATTGTTAATTCAAGAAAATAATTATAATTTTAGAAAGAAAAGTACAATAAAAAGGGCAACAAATCTGAAAAATTGTTAATCTTCATGAGAGAACTGGATTTTTTTTCATAAATGATAAGAATCTTGAGAGTTTGGATAGTGGTACAAGCTGAAAACATAAATAGATTTCAACGAGCTTTTTGAAACTCTTGAAATCTTATCAGACTACAATCTGGCCCTAATCAATAGAGAATGAATTTTGTTTTAGATATAAAACATGTTTTTAAGTCTTGTTTTTAATTTACAGATATACCTGAAAACTCTGCTTTATCTTAGTGAACTAAAAACAAGACCAGTTGAAAACTGTTAACATTTTTAATAATATAACTTTAGAGAGATTTTTGTTTATACTTCTTCAGCTACTGCTTCTGTTTCTTATGCTTTTTTCTCTTGTGTTCTTTTTCCCTTTTTCCAGGAAATATTGGAAATTCTTTTACAATTGATCCCATCTTGGGCTCTATTAAAACTGCCAAAGAATTAGATCGAAGTAACCAAGTGGAATATGATTTGATGATTAAAGCTACTGATAAAGGCAGTCCACCCATGAGTGAAATAACTTCTGTGCATATCTTTGTCACGATTGCTGACAATGCTGCCCCCAAGTTTACATCAAAGCAATACTCTGTTGAAATCAGTGAAACTCTCAGCATCGGGAATTTTGTTGGAATGGTTACAGCCCACAGTCAGTCCTCAGTGGTCTATGACATCAAAGATGGAAACATAGCTGATGCTTTTGCTATCAACCCACATTCAGGAAGTATCATCACTCAAAAAGCCCTGGATTTTGAAACTTTGCCCGTTTACACACTGATAATACAGGGAACCAATATGGCTGGTTTGTCTGCTAACACAACAGTTCTCGTGCACCTGCTGGATGAAAATGACAACTGGCCCATTTTTATGCAGGCCGAATATACGGGACTCATCAGTGAATCAGCTTCAGTTAACAGTGTGGTCCTAACAGACAGGAATGTTCCGTTAGTGGTTCGAGCCACTGATGCTGATAAAGAATCAAATGCTTTGCTTGTTTATCATATTGTCGAGCCATCCGTACACAAATATTTTGCTATTGATCCTAGCACTGGTGCTATTCATACAGTTCTCAGTTTGGATTATGAAGAAATAAATACTTTCCACTTTACAGTACAAGTGCATGACATGGGAACCCCACGCTTGTTTGCTGAATATGCAGCTAATGTGACTATACATGTCATTGACATAAATGACTGCCCCCCTGTGTTCACCAAATCATTGTATGAAGCATCTCTTTTGGTGCCAACCTACAAGGGAGTTAAAATCATCACAGTCAATGCTACAGATGCTGATTCAAGAGCATTCTCACAGGTAATGTACTCCATCACTGAGGGCAACATTGGAGAGAAGTTTCTTATGGACTACAAGACTGGAACGATAACGGTGCAAAATACAACTCAGTTAAGAAGCCGTTACGAGTTAACCATTAGAGCTTCTGATGGCAGATTTGCAAGCTTTACCTCTGTGAAAATTAACGTAAAGGAAAGCAAAGAAAGTCAGCTGAAGTTTACCCAAGATTTCTACTCAGCAGTTGTGCAAGAGAATTCCACCGAAGCCAGAACATTAGCAGTTATTACAGCTATTGGAAATCCAATCAATGAACCTTTGTTCTATCAAATCCTCAACCCAGATCGAAGATTTAAAATTAGCCGCACTTCTGGAGTTCTGTCAACCACTGGCATACCATTTGATCGTGAACAGCAGGAGGCATTTGACGTGATAGTGGAGGTGACCCAAGAACATAAACCTTTAGCTGTAGCCCATGTTGTCGTGAAGGTCACCATAGAAGATCAAAATGATAATGCCCCAGTGTTCGTCAACCTTCCGTACTATGCTGTTGTTAAAGTGGCTACTGCTGTGGGCCATGTTATTCGCTCAGTGACTGCTGTAGACAGGGATAGTGGCCGAAATGGGGAAGTGCATTACTACCTTAAGGAACATCATGAACACTTTCAGATTGGATCCTCAGGTGAAATTTCACTGAAAAAGCCATTTGAACCTGACACCTTAAATAAAGAATACCTCATTACAGTGGTTGCAAAAGATGGTGGAGACCCAGCCTTTTCCGCTGAAGTCATTATTCCAGTCACCGTTATGAATAAAGCCATGCCTGTGTTTGAAAAACCTTTCTACAGTGCAGAGATTCCTGAGAATATCCAGATGCACAGTCCAGTGGTCCATGTACAAGCCAACAGCCCAGAAGGGTTGAAGGTATTCTACAGCATCACAGAGGGTGATCCCTTCAGCCAATTTACTATTAACTTCAACACTGGAGTTATACATGTCATATCTCCTTTGGATTTTGAATCCCACCCAGCATATAAGCTTAATGTACGAGCAACTGATTCTTTGACTGGTGCTCATGCTGAAGTGTTTGTTGATATCATCGTAGAAGACATCAATGACAACCCGCCTGTGTTTGTCCAGCAGGCATATGCCACAACCTTGTCTGAGGCATCTATCATTGGAACCCCTGTCATTCAAGTCAGAGCAACTGATTCAGATTCAGAACCCAACCGAGGAATTTCATACCATATGTTTGGCAATCACAGCAAAAGTCATGATCATTTTCATATAGATAGCAATACTGGTCTCATATCACTGGTCAGAACTTTGGATTTTGAGCAGTTCCAGCAGCACAAGATTTTCATAAGGGCTGTTGACAGTGGTATGCCGCCCCTGAGCAGTGATGCGGTTGTCACAGTGGAAGTTGTGGACCTCAATGACAATCTGCCACTCTTTGACCAACAAATTTATGAAGCCAAAATCAGTGAGCGTGCCAGTCCTGGGCATTTTGTGACCTGTGTAAAAGCCTATGATGCAGACAGTTCGGACATAGGAAAGTTGGAGTATTCCATCCTCTCTGGAAATGATCATAAGAGTTTTGTGATAGACAGTGAAACAGGGATCATCACGCTCTCAAACCTGCGCCGACATACTCTGAAGCCTTTTTACAATCTTAACATTTCTGTTTCTGATGGAGTCTTTAGAAGTGCTGCTCAGGTTCACATAACTGTAATTGGAAGCAATTTGCACAGTCCTGTTTTTCTTCAGAATGAATATGAAGTTGAGCTAGCTGAAAATGCGCCTTTACACACCCTGGTGATTGAGGTTAAAGCAACTGATGGGGATTCTGGTATTTATGGTCATGTTACCTACCATATTGTAAACGACTTTGCCAAAGACAGATTTTACACAAATGATAGAGGACAGATACTTACTTTGGAAAAACTTGATAGAGAAACCCCAGCAGAGAAAGTAATCGCAATTCGTTTAATGGCTAAGGATGCTGGAGGAAAAGTCGCTTTCTGCACCGTTAATGTCATCCTTACAGATGACAATGATAACGCACCACAATTTCGAGCAACCAAGTATGAAGTGAACATTGGATCCAGTGCTCCCAAAGGGACATCAGTCATTAAAGTTCTTGCGAGTGATGCTGACGAGGGATCCAATGCTGATATCACCTATGCCATCGAGGCAGATTCAGAAAGTGTTAAAGAGAATTTGGAAATTAACAAACTGTCTGGCATCATTACCACAAAGGAAAGCTTAGTTGGCTTAGAAAATGAGTTCTTCACTTTCTTTGTTCGGGCTGTGGATAGTGGGTCTCCACCAAAAGAATCTGTGGTTCCAGTGTATGTTAAAATACTTCCACCCGAAATGCAGCTTCCAAAATTTACAGAACCATTTTATACCTATGCCATTTCAGAAGACATGCCCATTGGAACAGAAATCGATCTCATCCGAGCAGAACATAGTGGGAATATTCTTTACAGCCTGGTCAAAGGGAATACCCCTGAAAGTAATAGGGATGAGTTCTTTGTGGTTGACAAACAGAGTGGGAGGCTAAAGCTGGAGAAGAGTCTTGATCATGAGACAACCAAGTGGTATCAGTTTTCCATTCTGGCCAGGTGTACTCTTGAAGACTATGAGGTGGTGTCTTCTGTAGATGTTAGTATCCAGGTGAAAGATGCAAATGATAACAGCCCTGTCTTGGAGTCGAACCCATATGAGGCTTTTATTGTAGAAAATATGCCAGGGGGGAGTCGAGTCATCCAAGTCAGGGCATCTGATCTGGACTCAGGAACCAATGGCCACGTTATGTATAGCCTGGACCAGTCACAAAGTGTAGACATCATTGAGTCTTTTGCCATTAACATGGAAACAGGCTGGATTACCACCCTAAAGGAGCTCAACCATGAAGAGAGAGACAATTACCAGATTCAAGTGGTTGCCTCAGATCACGGTGAGAAGATTCAGCTGTCTTCCACAGCCATTGTGGATGTTACAGTCACCGATGTCAATGATAGTCCACCCCGGTTCACAGCAGAGATTTATAAAGGGACTGTGAGTGAAGATGACCCCACAGGAGGTGTGATTGCCATCTTAAGTACCACAGATGCAGATTCAGAAGAGATTAATAAACAAGTTACATACTGCATAACAGGTAAGACAAAGGAAATGCATTAATAATTAAATTTTACTAGAAATGTACATTCTGAAATATATATATATATATATCCTACGGATTAAGATTGCAAGTGATGCATTTAGTTATATTATCAAAAATAAGCAGATAGCATCTATTAAATAAATTTCACACTCTTCACAGTTAACAGTTGTTTCATTAGACTTTTATAGCTTGTTTTTATAAATTTTATATTTACCATCTAATAAATACATTGTGATTAAAAATATTAGCTTATAGTTTCAGTGTATATAAAAGTATTATTGAATACTCTTTGTATTTTATTTGACTTAATTCTGTGTTTAACACTATACCTTAATGCTAGTTTGATTTGGGTAGAGTACATGTACACGACTATCATATTATCATAAATTTGAAAATAATTAAAATTTTAATTTGTTTAAATCATAACATTATATAACTTTTATATAATTAATTGTTTATTTTTATTTTATCAAAATTTTTATACTCTTTGATTTAATAGGAGGAGATCCTTTGGGCCAGTTTGGTATTGAAAACGTGCATAATGAATGGAAGGTCTATGTGAAGAAACCACTGGATAGGGAAAAAAGGGACAATTATCTTCTGACTATAACAGCAACTGATGGAACCTTTTCCTCCAAAGCTATAGTTGAAGTAAAAGTTCTTGATGCAAATGATAACAGTCCAGTTTGTGAAAAGGTAAGCTGTCCCTTTAAATTGGTATTTTTTTTTTTTTTTTTTTGGTTTTTGGGTCACACCCAGCGGTGCTCAGGGGTTACTCCTGGCTGTCTGCTCAGAAATAGCTCCTGGCAGGCACGGGGGACCATATGGGACACCGGGATTCGAACCAACCACCTTTGGTCCTGGATCGGCTGCTTGCAAGGCAAACACCGCTGTGCTATCTCTCCGGGCCCTAAATTGGTATTTTTTGAATACAGAGCTCTATTGTGGACTTCCAATAGAACTGTCATGTGGCACTCTGGTGTAATTGAGATATGCTTTTTATTACAGTCTCTTACTGTGCAAGGAGAGCAGAGATGAGTGTTAAATGGGACAAGTATTAGGATCATTTCAGACCTATTTTGGGGAATTAAAAATAGGTTAAAAAAACTAATTAAAAATACTGTGATTTATGACAGGATTGAAATTATGTTCTAAAAGTTTTCATGAAGGACTTTCTCATTTATAAATGAAGTTTTGGTGGGGTATAGTTGGTCAGTGGTCCCTCACACAGAAATTGGTGATACTTTCAGGAGACCATTTCTGGGTAGCATTTTTCCAACCACTGCAAAAACTAAGAGGTAACAATGGCTTCCATACCACCATATCCAGCCTTTTAATATTAGAACAGAATATATACTAGAGAATGCTTTCCATCTCAGGTTGCAGGACTGAAGTGAGGGCTTGGGTTTAGCCTTTGATAGACAGTGATTGTGTAATCAAGAAAAAGGTAGAAAGGCAATGGGATGAATAGTGTGGATGAATAGGTTTATTATAGTGGAATGAAGATGGTGGCATTCCAAGGAATTTGGACATATTCGAAGAAAAAGAGTCTGAAATCCTTTTATTAAAAGGTAGAGGTGACATAAACAAGTGTTCTTAAAGAACAGTGAGGTTGCAGATGGTGTCTGGTTCAATTATCAAAAGTAAAAACAAATAATCAAGATTTAGATGAGGACTATGAGTACAAACAAGTCTATGAAAGAAATAATGGAGCATTTGTTCCCTCCTGCATGTAACTGAAAAAGTTAAACTTAACTCTGATGCTTCCTGCCCTCCTATCCCAGGGATTTGGAGAAATACCAAAGATAAACCTGGAACATGAGTTCATTTTAGATGTGCTAAGTTTAAGTCAATAAGTACTTTGCATTTAGCTAGATAGTATTTATCTTAAAAAGTATTTTTTGTAGACATGTAGAAATGCTGAGTGAGGATGGCATGTAGGGGAGGAAAATACACTCGTATGCAATGAGTCGAAAATGTAGTTCATCCAAAACTGAGCTTATAATGGGAAAACAAATTCTACAGAATTCTTTTCTTATGTTTGGGTTCATGGCATGGATTCATATATAGCTGGAATTGGTCATCTATGTGTTAGATCAGAGGGGAAGAGAAATGGTCCAAGACAATGAGGATTGGTTATATATTAAAAACAGTTGGGACTGGAACAATAGTACAGCGGGTAGGGCATTTGCCTTGTACACTGCTGACCAGGGTTTGATCCCTGGTATCTCATATGTTCGCCTTAGCCCCTATTTCTGAGCGCAGAACCAGGTGTAATCCCCTCAGCACTGCTGCAAGTCACCTAAAAACTAAAAAACAAAAAAGAACAATTGGTTATCGTAAACCCCTTTATTAAAAATAAATAAGATAAAACACAATATTGATTCTCCCACTTTTACCTAAATATGCATTCCACTAATACTATCTCAAGCATTTAAATTAAAACAAATATAAAACTAGTTCAAAGTTGTAAAGCATTCAGAATTCTGTCAGTTCATCATCAGGTCAGGTTCTTAGGCTATGGAGTCATTTTTCTTTGGCTTCTCTTTGTTTTAATTTTAAATTTATTTTAAATTACTTAATAAGAAATAGTCTTGAAAACTCCTTAGATTTCAATTCTTTTAAAGTTTCCCATACTTTTATGGCCAAAGTCAACAGGTTTCTTTTTTAATTATCCCCTTGGCAGTCATATTGTCTTTTAATGTTTTCTCTTGATGATACTGTTTAAAATCTTTTCAGACTTTATATTCAGAGACAATTCCTGAAGATGCCTTTCCGGGGAAACTGGTCGTGCAGGTCTCTGCTACAGATGCAGATATTCGCTCCAATGCTGAAGTCACTTACAAGTTATTTGGTGCAGGTGCAGAAAAGTTCAAGCTAAATCCAGATACAGGTAATGCTGGAGTTGGGGAAGCATTTATTGTGTTCCAGAAAAGTCATATATCTGGATAGTTTTAGATCACATAGATGTCTTGAAATTTATGTTCTTTTACAATTAACTTTGACATTATCAACTTTGGCTTCTTCCAAAAATCCAAATGAAAATTGGAATGAGGTCAGATGAGTAGCAACAATATCATCGAATCTACATGAACAAAGTCTTAGAATTTAGATGTTTCTGTCAACTTAAAAAGAAAGGCTTGGAGGGTCTGGATCAGCTGGAGTAATAGTACAAAGGTTAAGGGACTTACCTCGCATATGGCAGACCCTGGTTTGATCCCGTACCTTGTGACTTTTAAGTTTATATTCAGAATATTCTGTTTATTATCAATATGTTTTTCCTCCTGTGCTTTATTTTGTTACAATTGTTATTTTGTTAAAAATTAGGTCAAATAACAGTTTTCTCTTGAGTGGTTTATCTCTATCCTACAGATTAATTGTAAACATAGGTATTTACTTTTGATTCACTTTGTTTTCAAATTTAGTTACTTCAGTAGATACTTTGTTTGTAACATTTACCTAAATTGCAGATCTTAAACTCATGATTTTTATGACTTAAAGTGCCAGCACCTGGCATTGCATGAAAACAAGAAACTGTTCTCTGCAACTTGATAAAATTCTCTATCCTTGATAAAATTGCTCTCCCAAGGGAGGCTGCTCTTCATGTGTGTAGTTTTGCGGGAGAAGAGAAGAAATAAGCAGTTCACCTGCCATTTCACGTTTTCAATTTCAAATGAGTCCATTTATTTTTGTTCGCTTGATTTTAGGTGAACTGAAAACATCAGCCCCCTTGGACCGTGAGGAGCAGGCCACTTACCACCTTCTCGTCAAAGCCACTGACAGAGGGGGGAGATTCTGTCAGGCTCATGTGGTGCTGACTTTGGAAGATGTGAATGATAATGCCCCAGAGTTCTCTGCTGATCCGTACACCATCACTGTGTTTGAAAACACAGAGCCGGGCACTCTATTGACAAGAGTGCAGGCCTCAGATGCAGATGCAGGTATCCAGAAGAATCTTTGCCGTTCGACAGTTTGCAGAATTTTTGTATATTTGGGACCACCTTCATTTTAAAACACAGTCAAAAATTTATCTTATTAACTCATCTTACCCCAGGTGCACAGAATTGTCAGTTCCTTCACATTACAGTGGTGTGAAATTGGGGATAAGTGATCTCAGGAATTAGCGCTTCACCCAGGTTCTGTCCTGGCACCAGGTGATTCCTTATGCGATCTCAGGGATCCTAGAGGTCCTGCAGCATCACATCCTCAGGCTCTCATAGTCAGTTGCCTGAATATCATAAGAGGTGATCCCTTAACTCCTTAGCACCACTTGAGAGGTCTGTCCTGCAACTCTAAAAAATGGAAAGAAAATTTTAGAAGAAGAAATTCCTTTGATTAGTTATTTAAAGTTGCAGAATTGTTCCCACTGAACTTAAGATACCAGAAGTTCCTTAAAGATTTGGTTGGGGACTGTTCTATTGAGTTCATTAAGCATTATTTTGTGAAAAGCACATACTTTGTTGCTAAAGTTTTACAAAACATTCAAAAATTATTATGGAGAAAATAAGAATAATATATGTATTTTGGCATCTGATCATAGTATATAAAAGTAATTTTTAATCTTATAAATACCAAAGAAGAGAACAGCAAAAATGTTACTTTTCAAATAAATCATGAAAGCTCAATATTAGGCTTTATTTTAAAATATCCCCTGGGCTACCCTGAATAATACTTACATTGTTTTATCTCAGTCAATTGTCCATCTGAAAATTTGTTTTTAAGAATGATGCGTATTAGCATTTTACCTTTTGAATGTTGCTGTTTGCAGTTTTGTAAACTTTACTCAAATGAAATATCTTGATATTACTTGATGTCTTGATAGGACTGAATCGCAAGATATCCTATTCCATGATTAACTCTGCTGATGGCCAGTTCTCTATCAATGAAGTATCTGGGATCATTCAGTTAGAAAGGCCTCTGGATCGAGAACTCCAGGCAGTTTACACCCTTACTTTGAAAGCTGTTGATCAAGGTTTCCCAAGGAGGTTGACAGCGACTGGGACTGTTGTTGTGTCTGTTTTGGACATAAATGACAACCCGCCTGTGTTTGAATACCGAGAGTATGCTGCCACTGTGTCTGAGGACATCCTTATTGGAACAGAAGTTCTGCAGGTGTATGCAGCAAGTCGGGACATCGAAGCAAATGCAGAAATCACCTACTCAGTAATAAGTGGAAACGAACATGGAAAATTCAGCATAGATTCTAAAACAGGTAACAAACCACATAAGTGAGAAGAACCCCTTTATTTCAACAGATCATAGATGGTCATCAGTAGATACTCTAAAATCTGAAACTCAAGGAACCTATGTATCATATTTTAAGTGGGATTTAAAGGGTATTAAAAAATTCCAAAAGTCTACATAAGACTTTGGGCGTATCTGTGTTGAAATAAGTAAGTTTATCATGTTTACAATTGAGAAATGAAAATTAAGGTGTCTGTTTTATTAAATATTTCAAAGATAGTTTTATAAATTTTCTAAATGCAATAGTAGAGAATGGAAAGCAGTAAAGATCTTGTGTGAAGGCTTTACCACCCCTAGTGAAGACTTTGCAAGTAGAGGCCCAAGTGAAACAGCAATTTCCAGGTCTTTGATCTTAGTTTCCATAGGGGGCACCTGATAGCTTATTCCACTGACTTCTGTTGTTGTTTTGAGGCTGCATTCACATTGCTTTGAGCTTATTCCTACTCTGCACTCAGGATTCACTCCTGGTGAGGTTCAGGGGACCATTTGGGATGACAGGGAATGAGCGTGGGATTACACTTGTTTTTTAATAACATTAGCTACATATAACAGTTTTAAGTACTTCAAGTCACAATGAATGCCTGTCACAAGGTCAAAAGCCTTAGCTACTCTTGACTGCATAATTACTATTAACCCGTGGTCTGAAATAGATGTCGCAGAATATTGTAAAAAGTTGCTCCACCTAAACTGCATGTAATTTTGTATATAACTAACTGTTAGAGAAAGAGTAGGTGTATAATGAGACTTTCAGAAAATCTATTTTAAAATAAAAAATTGTCATTTTAAGCTTCTTTCTTCCCATTGTCTTTCTAGTAGGATGGACTATAATGATGTGAAATGGAAAGATGTGAGATGAATTGTTAAGACTGAAAGGAATTATTTTTAAATGACAGGAATAGAAATAGAAGTTTTATCATAGGATAAAAGGACACATTTCTATAAAAGAAAAAAATTAGAGAATGAAAAGGAAGTTATAAAGCCAAAGAGTATAGTTTTCTATCAATTTTATTAGAGTCTGTAGTGAACTTTAGAAGAAATAAGAAAACAAATGATTTTTGTAACCAAAGAAATTTAAATATGCTAAAAATGATAGGAAAACAATTACGAGAAATAAGAATTTAATAATGGGGGCATTTATTATGTGTCCTTGTTGAATTAGGAAAGTGGGAAACACACATAAATCCTAAGTTTTTAAAGTAGATATAAATACTGAAAAGCATAGTCCATTTCAGTCATTGTAAAAAAAAAGTGGTGATGATGTATGATGATTTTTGATTTTCCATGTAGGGGCCATATTTGTCATTGAGAATCTGGATTATGAAAGCTCTCACGAGTATTACCTGACGGTGGCAGCAACTGATGGAGGCACACCGTCTCTGAGTGATGTCGCGACTGTGAACATTAATGTAACAGACATCAATGACAACACCCCTGTGTTCAGCCAAGACACTTACACAGCCGTGATCAGTGAAGATGCAGTGCTTGAGCAATCTGTCATTACCGTGGGTATTTTTTCCCTACAGTTTTCTTCTGAAATTTTTGCAGTATTAAGATTAATCCAAGTTTTTTTAGTTAACTTGAAATGGTTTGATGTCTTTTGTTAGACCGATGAAATGTTATACATCATAATAATTGCCTTAAGACAACTGATAGCAGGAGTCTGTACCCTTCTTTACCACGCCTTACCTTTTAATATTTAAAGATTTATATTTCAATATTTTATAGGTTATGGCTGATGATGCTGATGGACCTTTGAATAGCCACATCCACTATTCGATTATAGATGGCAATCAGGGAAGTCCATTCACAATTGACCCGACCAGGGGAGAAGTGAAGGTGACCAGACTTCTTGACCGAGAGACAGTAAGTGAAAAAGAATGGGCTTTTAAGTTGCTTACAAATGATCAGGTCTACTCCTAGGAATATACCCTAGGAACACAAAAATACAATACAAAAATCCCTTCCTTACACCTGTATTCATTGCAGTACTATTTATCATAGCAAGACTCTGGAAACAGCCAAGATACCCTTCAACAGATGAATGGCTAAAGAAACTGTAATACATATAGACAATGAATTATTATGCAGCTGTCAGGAGAGATGAAGTCATGAAATTTTCCTATACATGGATGTACATGGAATCTATTATGCCGAGTGAAATAAGTCAGAGAGAGAAAGACGCAGAATGGTCTCACTCATCTATGGGTTTTAAGAAAAATGAAAGACATTCTTGCAATAATAACTTTCAGACACAAAAGAGAAAAGTGCTGGAAGTTCCAGCTCACCTCATGAAGCTCACCACAAACAGGGATGAGTTTAGTTAGAGAAATAACTACGTTTTGAACTATCCTAATAATGAGAATGTACGAGGGAAATAGAAAGCCTGTCTAGAGTACAGGCGGGGGTTGGGTGGGGAGGAGGGAGATTTGGGACATTGGTGATGGGAATGTTGCACTGGTGATGGGTGATGTTCTTTACATGACTGAAACCCAAACACAATCATGTATGTAATAAAGTTGTTTAAATAAAAAATTAAAAAAAACATGATTAGGTCTATAATTAGAAATGTTTTGTATTCAGATCGGGACACATAATGATAATTACCTGCCATAGGTTCAAGAACATGGCTATCACGTTGAGCTTTTCTTATTAAAATTTACAAATACAAAAGCATTTGAAAAACAATTTTAGTATGAAAATCCCAATATGAAACCCATGTTTCTTACTACTAAGTAATCTAAGTTTATATTTGTGAGGAAATTACTATCAGCCCAAGTGCTCTAAAACGTTTTATGGAAATAGAAGCTGGGTTTTGTTTTTGGTTTTCTTTTGGGGGACCACACCTAGTGGTGCTCATGGATTACTCCTGGTGGTGTTCAGGGGACTTTAGAGAATTCCAGGAATCAAGCCTGAGTTGACTGCTTACAAGGCAACACCTTCACTGCTGTACTAGTCCTCTTATCCCTAGAAACTGAGTTTTTAGAAGTAAGAGATTTGAAAAATCAGAGATGTGAAAGAAAGGAAGAGAAGGGTACATAATAACAATAGTAGTTGGAATTGATTACTCTGGACAAGAACTGCGTACTGAAAGGGATGAAGTACAGCCCTTTAACAGTAGTGTAAAGAGCACAGTATCTGAGAAACAAAGAAATAAAATGCCCCCCACCCCCCAGAGGCAGGCGGAGTGGGAGTATGGAAGAGAAACATTGGTGGCAGGAAAAGTGCACTTCTATGACAGAAACTCAGTTATGAATAGTTTTGTAACTATAGTGCTTACATAAAGTAATTATAGAAAATAAACAATGATTCCCTGTTGCATAAACAAAGCCACAGATAAAGGAAGACATTGACTTTGCTTAAATTTATGATTTATTATTAGTAAATATTTGCATTACTTAACTTTTTTTTTTTATTTTCAGAGTCATGTAAAAATATCTTGGGCAAAAGCAATCATAAGTGTAAAATAGTTTTTTAGAAATCCTTGTTAGAGTTTAGAGATCAGGGCAGCAGGAAGACTTTGGGCAGTGAATGAGCAGTAAAGCAGAGAAATTGATGGTGCTTATAGTAACCAGTTCAATTTCAAGAGGATAATGGTTTGGAAAGTTAAGATCAGAGGGTGATGGTGTGAGGCAGTGATAAGATATCTATATCTTTAACTTTTCTGACATCATTTTTTAGCAGGTTTTTTTTTTTTTCTTCAGGGAGCATGTTGTACTCAGAATTGCACTGTTAGGGGGCTGTGGACATAGTTGGGATTAGGGCACATGCCTTGGTTGTGCCTCACCTAAGTTCCATCAGTTTGGTAAACGCCAGCACAAAGGCTTCCTGAGCCTCACCACATGTAATCCTGGGCCTTACCGCTGAAGTGCTATCTGGTGTGACTATGAGAACCCCAAGCACCACCAGGATTGTGGTGGCTTTAAGGGTCCTAACACTGCAGGATCTAAACTGCACCTCTTTTTCAGGTGCTTGTACTGAACCACCAGCTCAGTCGGCAGATAGTTGTTGGCAGTGGCTCCCTAAGCACTGCTTGTAAATCCTCCCCCGCAAAAGTACTTTATTATTTCTTGGCTGTTTCTTCACCGAAGAACTTCTTCCTTCCGTCCCTTAGTACTCCAATCATTGTTGTGAAACTGCAGAGGAGTTACCTCAATAATCCTTTTATTGGGTTGTTTCAGGAGTCATATTCTGTAGAACATACTCCATAGTTTGGCTTTCCCAATGTTCATTTTGGAAGAGCTTATCAGGGGCTCCTTTGATTCATACCTCAATTTTTTTGCATTTATTATTTTTATTAACATCTATTTAAACACCTTGATTACAAATATGATTGTAGTTGGGTTTCAGTCATGTAAAGAACATCCCCCTTTACCGGTGCAACATCCCCACCACCAATTTGATTCAAGTTTTTTGTCTAGAAAGCCAGGAAGAGCTAATCTTGGAGGATTTAGACAAATGAGCAAGATCTTTGTATAAAATTGATGGGACCAGGCAAGTTCATTATCCCAAGCTGTTGAGAATCAATGTAGGAGAGGCTTAATGCCTTCTCTCTCTGGCTGATGGAAACATTGAGCCTTAGGGAAGGTTGCCTTTCCTGCTACACTAAAGCAGCAGCTTTGAATGCTATCCTCACTCCACCCTACCCAACATTGGTACTTTACTAATTTTGTTCCTAGAGCTGCATGTTTTTTATGTACCTTTGACAAAATTAATGCTTCTTATTGTTTGCCTTCTCTGTTGCACAAATTTTTATTTTGTCACTGCAGATTTTACTATACACTGTTTGTAGGTTGGAAACTTAAGCACATTCAGGATGTAGAAAATGAGAACAATTAGTCTCAGGCTTGCCCTTCCAGGTTGGTGGGGTATATTTCTGCAGATTCTCTGTTCCTTGGCCTTGTGAAAGTGGACATGCATTTTCTCTTTCTTGTTTCCGTAAGATTTCTGGATACACACTCACCGTTCAGGCTTCTGACAACGGCAGTCCCCCACGAGTCAACACAACCACAGTCAACATCGATGTGTCCGATGTCAATGACAATGCTCCCCTCTTTTCCCAGGGGAACTACAGCATCATTATCCAGGTAATCTGGGAAGCTGGGGGTACATCAAACACACCTGTCTTCTGGGATGAGCTTTGCTGTCAGTTTATTTGAAATATTTACTTTTTCCAATGATGGCTTTTTAGAAAATTGGGCGAAATAAAATTAGAGTATCTCCATCAGTGCTAAATGAAGAGAATAGACAAGATGCTTTCAAGCTGCATTCTCTCCCTCTGTATTAAGATTTTAAGATACTCTCACTGGCTTGTATTTTCATCTTTATATTTGACTTTGGGGGCCATGCCTGGTGGTGCTTGTGGACTACTCTTAGCTAGGCAGTGAGGGGTCATGCCTGAGCAATGCTCAGGCACCATAAGGTTCTTAGGAACCAAATCCTGCCTTTTTACTTGCAGAATTCCTGCCCTTTCGTTCATCTCCCTAACCCCTTGGTTCTTAGTTTCATTTTCTATTGCTTTTTCTCTTCTTCACAGGGGGCCAGTGTTCCTGGCTCTTCTTTAACTTCTCTAATGATCTCCTTTGCACATGTATCCTCTCTAGTCCCTTTTCCACTTCTCTTCTGTCCATCTCCATCTTCCCCTTCCCTTGCTCATCACCATCACCACCACCTTCATCTGTCCCCATTTTTCTTCTTCCTTCTTTCAAGTGAGACAGCAATAAGACTTTGTTTTCTAAATGTTTCATTTTGGAGATTTGCCTTTTACCCCCAAAGAGATAGTTTTGTTGAACATGGTGTGTTTTTTTTCCTATACAGGAGAACAAACCTGTAGGGTTCAGTGTGCTGCAGCTGGTAGTCACAGACAAGGATTCTTCTCATAATGGCCCTCCCTTCTTCTTTACTATTGTGAGTGGAAATGATGACAGAGCATTTGAAGTGAACCAATATGGAGCCCTCCTGACTTCAGCTTCCATAAAGAAGAAAGTGAAGGACCATTACTTACTGCATGTTAAGGTATTCAAGTCTTTTTCTGGTTTTATTGTTGATGCATAAGAAAGATGGCCTTGTTAATATATTTTTCATTGTATTTAAAAGGTTCTATTTCACAAACAAACAAAAATGTATAGAATATAGGGATAGGTTTAGGGATTTGGGGTTTGCTTGGATGGCTGTGGGGTGAAAAGGGGTGGGTTTATGCCTTCATTTTTATCCTACTATATATCAAGGGTGCTATTTATTCATTTAATCACTTTATCATAGACATGTGGAGGTAAATTTCAAAGCAAATTAGAGAAAGATTTAGAGAAGTAATTAACCTTTTGCTTGGTGTGTTTTTTATGTGAAGAAATAAGGATCTAACAAATTGTTAATAATTTTGAACCTGAAAGTGCAGATATATTTTCTTTAAGTGTTGTAAGAAGTGGCATTTGGCAAAGGTGATTTTCTTTTCTTTCTCTCATAGGTGGCAGATAATGGAAAGCCTCAGTTATCATCTTTGACTTATATTGACATCAGGGTAATTGAAGAGAGCATCTATCCTCCTGCAATTTTGCCTCTAGAGATTTTCATTTCTACTTTCGGAGAGGAGTACTCAGGTGGTGTCATCGGGAAGATCCATGCAACGGATCAAGACGTTTATGACACTTTAACTTACAGTCTTGACCCACAAATGGACAACCTCTTCTCTGTTTCCAGCACCGGGGGGAAGCTGATTGCACATAAAAAGCTGGATATTGGGCAATACATTCTCAACGTCAGTGTGACCGATGGAAGGTTCACAGCAGTGGCTGACATCTCGGTGCACATCAGACAGTTCACCCAGGAGATGGTGAACCACACAGTGGCCATCCGCTTTGCCAATCTCACTCCGGAGGAGTTTGTTGGTGACTACTGGCGCAACTTCCAGCGAGCGTTACGGAACATCTTGGGTGGGAGAAGGAACGAGATCCAGATTGTTAGTTTGCAGCCCTCTGAACCTCATCCTCATCTGGATGTTTTACTTTTTATTGAGAAATCAGGCAGTGCCCTATCCACAAAGCAGCTTCTGCACAAGATCAATTCTTCCGTGACTGATATTGAGGAAATCATTGGTGTTAGGATATTAGATGTATTCCAGAAGCTCTGTGCAGGCCTGGATTGCCCGTGGAAATTCTGTGACGAAAAGATATCTTTGGATGAAACTGTGATGTCAACGCACAGCACCGCCAGACTGAGTTTTGTAACTCCCCGTCACCGGAGAACAGCCGTGTGTCTCTGCAAAGGTAACACAGAAGTAGATGCAACTACTACTGGTAGTAATTTGCGGTGCAAATGGCTTTTGTCCAATTTTTGCAGGCTACACTTTAGATGTTTTTGATATTGGAATTAATTCACTTTCTCCTCTTTTAAACACAGAAGGAACTTGCCCACTTGTCCACCAGGGATGTGAAGACATTCTATGCCCTGAGGGATCCGAGTGTGTTTCTGACCCCAGAGAGGAAAAGTACACCTGTGTCTGTCCAGGTGGCAAGTTTGGTCAATGCCCAGGTGAGAGGTTGGGGTGGAGCCAACTTTAATTTGCCAAAGTCAACTTTCAGTTTTTAACCTTTTCTCCTTTCGTGAGGGGACTTCACTGTGTTCTTGTAAGGAGTCAAGCATAGAGTTAAATAGAACGACTATAGTCATAACTTCCCCATGTGTTTTGTTTTCTATTACCAGTGCTCATCTAAGTGTTTCAATCCATATTTAGGTATTTATTGTTTTTGGTTTGGAGAGATTTATTTTTTTGGCTCACAGCCTTTCTTTTGAACATGAATAGCAAAAAATGATTTAAAAAAACACTGTCATAATTTACTGTCACTTTTCTCTTCCACTTTACACTATGTTGCAGATATTTTTCTAGTCTAGTACATATGAATAAGATGAGTCCTAAGAGATGTAGACTTGTTTTCTATCGAGGCTATAGTTATATTTGATATTTATATTAAAGCTACGATGTATTTAGTATTTTCCTTATATAGAGAGATATAGATTATTTTTCTATTAAATAATATTTATACATAAATGACTGTGCTTTTCTGCACAATAATACTCAAAAACTAGAATTGTTGACATCAGAGATTAACATTTAAAATTTTTAAATGCCTCTGTGCATTTTCCAGAATGTTGCTCCAAAATCTCATTCCCCACTTTTTGCTAATATTAAAGGCTTTTAATTAAAAAATAAATTTCAATTGTTCAGTGGGCATGAAATGCTCTCATTATTTAAATTTACATTTCTCTGGCTACTTACGAAAATCACCTTTTCCTTCATTCTCCATAAACATTTCTTCTTTTAGGACTAGCCTGTTATATCCCTTGTTTGATTAGCTAGGTTATTTATTTCTTGCTCTCTCTCTTTGTGTAGATTTTTGTATGTATTTTTTACAATTGATATTATCTGGCCTCTATTTCTATATATTGTTGAGTTTATGGTTTTAATAGTATCCTTTGTCACTGTGACATTCAGTTTTTCTTCTGCATAATTTTACCCAACAATACTCACCTTTGGAAGATGGTACATTTTCGGTGCTTTTGAAAAATGGAAATTGTCTTATATCTTGAGGCTTTGTAAATATTTTCCTTTGTTGTCTTCTAATAGTTTTATATTTCACATTTTTTATTTAGATTATTATTTTAGAATCATGTTTCTATGATGCAGTATTCTAATTATCTCCCAAATGAAGATTCAGTGGTACTAAAACAGTTTGCTAATCAACTAAACTTGGCATTTAATTGAATCCTGTAGTGGTTTAATCATAAATATAAACTAAACTAGCCTGGGAGAAATCACACTTTAAGAAATATACTTAACCTTGGTTCTGATTGTTTGTACTTTCTGATTCACAGGAAGCTCCTCTCTAACATTTACTGGAAATAGCTTTGTGAAATATCGGCTGATGGAAAATGAGAACAAATTAGAGATGAAGCTGACCATGAGACTCAGAACATTCTCTTCCCATGCAGTTGTGATGTATGCTCGAGGAACTGACTATAGCATTTTGGAGGTTGGTATTCACAGGACTTTGTGCCTCCAATTATGGAAGGCTCAGAACACACAAATTTTCATTTCCATTCAGCTCATATAAGTGAACTCACTTTTGAAAAAAGGTAAGTAAGCAAAATTGTTGATTTTCACACTTCAGTAATTCATTGTTATCTATGACGTTTCAGGAATGAAGGTTCCATGGGATGATCAGCACACTATTCTTCAGTAATATAGAAATTATGGCTACTTTCTACAAGATAGTTAAGAACATGCATTTAATAACACTCAGAATCTGGGTGACATGCATCTTATTGCTTATAGTTTATCAAGGCATCTTACATACACTTGAAGCTATCACTATCTTGTTTAATTGTTTTTGGGGAGGACAGAATCCAGTTTTCTATATTCTCTGTTGCCATTTCAGGCCATTCCGTTAGCAGGTAATTATAAATCAAGTCCTGGTTGTGCACTCGGCACTTAAACTTGATATTGTGGAAAGGCCTGTTTCTGTTATATGTACACTGAACAAATGAGCACACATTCTGTAGTACTGAATTACAAAGCATGATACCTTCCATCTTTGGTAGCCAAACATCTTTCTCCTCTAGCACTTGATTAGAAACCATAACTGGAGATGCTGAGAGAGTAACTTGCATGGTGATTGTTTTTTCTTTAGATCCACAATGGCCGACTGCAATACAAATTTGACTGTGGAAGCGGCCCTGGAATTGTCTCTGTTCAGAGCATTCAGGTCAGCGATGGGCTGTGGCATGCAGTGTCTCTTGAAGTGAATGGAAACTACGCTAGATTAGTTCTAGACCAAGTCCACACGGCGTCAGGCACAGCTCCAGGAACTCTAAAAACCCTCAACCTGGACAACCATGTGTTCTTTGGTGGCCACATCCACCAGCAAGGTACAAGGCACGGTCGAAGTCCCCAAGTTAGTAATGGCTTCAGAGGGTGTATGGATTCCATTTATTTGAACGGACAGGAGCTCCCTTTAAATAACAAGCCAAGAAGCTACGCACACATTGAAGAATCTGTGGACGTGTCTCCTGGGTGCTTATTAACAGCCACAGAAGACTGCTCAAGTAACCCTTGCCAGAATGGAGGGATTTGTAATCCATCACCTACTGGAGGTGAGCTGCATAATGTTGTTTCATGTTACACATGTGTGCACTTGAGGGGAAGTTTTCCCCAGTTGTTCTTGTTTTTCTTTTCTTGATTCAAAGGCTGCTGCTAGATATTAATGGTTTTGTTGGAATTGAGTAGCCTGTTATTCAAGGGCTAAGATAGGCCCTTGGATGCTGGACAAAGAATTGAAATCATATGCCTGGCATGCACAAGTTCCTGGGTTCAGTCATCAGCATGGCCACAACCCCCAGATGCTGCGTTGGTAGCCCCAGCATTTTGGGGAGCATTTCCCGCAAGAAAACCACCCCCTCAAAATAAAAGAGCAGAAGTAGGCTCAGCTCAGATTTCTTCTCAACAACCAGGTAAAGGTGAAGGGTAATCCTCTGGCTGTGGCATCTACAGTTGCAGTGAAGGTGCTGAGATAAGGTAGTGGGTGTCTGAAAAGTATTGGTCATGTCTTGGTCAGAAGAAAACTACCAGCCAGCTGAGCTATTTTTCAGCCACAGACACTGACCTAAGGGGGCTTTGACCATAGACTTACTTTATTTTTCTGTTTTGGGGAGTATCCCTGTAGTGTCTAGGGATAATTCCTGGTAGAGTGCTTGGGAGAGCATGCAGTCTGCTCTTGAACCTGGGGATCCCACATGCAATGCATGAACCAACTTCCTGCCCCATGGAGTTTTCTGGAATGCCCCTTTTTATTTGATGGCTCAGCTCAAGGGGACTGCTAGGCATGTCTTGCTAGCAGGAGCTGAAGTAAGTTTCCCAGAGGCCCCAGAGCCTGCAGTGTTGTCCTTCTATCCTGTAGCACCAACATAGGGCAGTTCATCATTTCTGTATCTTGCACCTAGGACTCATTACGGGGAGTAATCAATCAGGCACAGTTAGGAAAATGCATATCACATTCTGCAGAAGAATGTGACCAAGAGAAAACTAAAACTAGTCCTTGCAGTTCGACTTCAAAGCATTTGGTTTTCCTTTTACTTTCTTGCATCTGACAGTGTGTGTGTGCAGACAGGCCATCCCACAGTCATACTGGAACACATGTTCCTGATGTGCTCATGTTACACGTCTCACTCAGGCCTGCACAGCAGCTCTCCTCATCTGGTCACAAGCAGCCAAGACACACATTTTCTTAAAATCTGTTGCCATGGCCATCTATCATCTGTGGGAGGAAAGGAGGCTGGCGGCCACACAGCTGCTCTTAAATAAGCAACCCAAAGAGTCGCATTTCTTTGGCCAAAGGAAATCCTAGTCCTGACTGATCACTGAGGAAGCAGGAAGTACTTAACTGCCACCCTAGCCAGGGCAGTTGACTAGACACCATGCTACCTGTTTGTTTCATTCTTCAAGAAAATGAAGCTTCTCACCTTATGTAGATTTCTTTGGGTATATTTCATACCCTTTAAAAAATATTTTTAATAGGTTGAGGCACTATGACCTGATAACAGTATCATAACTCCAATACTGCAGCCCTCACCAATGTACCTACCCTCTGCCTCCAAGGGTCCCCACCTTTTAACATGTTCTTGTCTATTTATAGGCTTAGGGAAGACACCCTGTAGTGCCCAGAGGCTAGAATCCTGAATGCTGCATCTCAGGGCCTCTCAGTAGTGCCCAAGAACCATGTAGTGTATAGATGGGATTGGGTTCATCTAACATTTGAATAGTAGCTTATGGTCTTCACCGTATTTTCCCATCGTCCTTACCAGCACATTTAATCCCCCAAAACTCATGGGGCCAAATCAGGATGTTGCATGGTGAATGTTTTCAGTATCTGTGGTCGCTCAAAAGAAAGCCTGATTTGGAGCCGTAGATAGTTCAGGCATGTGCCTTACTTGGAGTCCATTCCTGGCACCAAATGTCATCACTGGGTGCAGCTGTGGACTAGTATCTGGGGTGGCCTGGGTATCCCCAATACTGCAGGTCTGCAGGTCCGAGCAGCATTACATCTCAGACCCTTGCACTGAACCAATAACTGGATTGGCCAAGAATCACTTTTGGGGTCTCAGACCACCTGAGCCTCCCTTGAGAGTCCCTTTGAGAAGACTCTTTTCACTACATGAAATATAAGTAGATTATGGGTTCCTTCTTCAGTCTTTTATGTGGTAATAGCAGGAGTGAAAAGCTTGTGGGTCTAAACAGCTTTATATGCAGAGGGATTTGCGATGCCACTACCTTTGCGATGCCTTGGAGAACTAAACCTTCTTTAAAAGTGAACAGCACAAGTAGTATGCTTGGATTTACTTCTAGAGGCTTGAAATGAGAGGACTCTTCTCTTCCCTTCTGTTAATTCAGGTTATTACTGCAAGTGCAATGCCTTACACATTGGGACATACTGTGAGGTGAGCGTCAACCCTTGTTCCTCCAACCCTTGCCTCTATGGAGGTACCTGCATAGTGGATAGTGGAGACTTTGTTTGCCAATGCAGAGGACTGTATACTGGTCAGAGGTACGTGTAGTTTTCTCTTCTTTTTTTATTTTTCCCCCGTAAAACAGATTTGTAGCTACATAATTTGCAAACCATAATTTACTCACTTAAAGCTCAGTGACTTTTAGTGTGGTAACAGTTATCATAAACACAATAAATTTGAAAAAATTTTCATCAACTCAGAAAGAAATTACTGATTTTTAGCAATGTATCTCCAAACCCTTTTTCTCTTTTCTTTGATTTTTGTTTTTGTTTTTTGGGAGTTTTTTTGTAATGATTTTTGAGAGAGATTTTATGATCATTTTCCAAAGAACTTTTTAAAACAATATAATTACATTTTCATAAATATATATTTTCATTATATATACATACATATATACATTTTCATATATATATATTCACACAATATTATTTGTGGTTGAGTTTCTGTCATAGGATATGTACCATCCTTCAAGTGCATATTTCCAACACCTCTGTCCCCAGTTTCCCTCCTACCCACCCCTCCTTCTGTGGGCAAGCATTCTCTCTCTCTCTCTCTCTCTCTCTCTCTCTCTCTCTCTCTCTCTCTCTCTCTCTCTCTCTCTCTCCCCCCCCTCTTTCTCCCCCTCTCTCCCTCCTATAGTTCGCACTATTGCTTATGAAGGAATGCTATGCATATCACTTTATTCCTTTTCAATACCCAGTTCTTGTCCAGAATGGTCAGTTCCAACTGTCATTTGTCACAGTGAACTATCCTCACTGCATTCACCATTCTGTGGCAAGGTTCCTACGTGGACTAGTCCTCATCTGTATTGTCTCTGGATATTATTACATGTATTTTTCTTAACTTGAATCATTATAGGAGTGAGGATTTTGTTTGTTTATAGAGTCCGGAGCAATAGCACAGTGGTAAGCTGTTTGCCTTGCATGTAGCTGCCCATTATGGACCTAGGTTTGATCCCCCATGTTCCATATGGTCCCTTCCCCCCACCAACCCCGAGCCAGGAGCAATTTCTGAACAAATAGCCAGGAGTGACCCCTGAGCATCACCAGATGTGGCCCAAAAAACAAAACAAAACAAAACAAAACAAAAAAACCCTGTAATTGTGCAAGAAAGGATCTCTGTTCACTTTTTGATATTTTCAGTTTTGTCATGTGTGTTCATAGCAATAGTATTAGACTGAAGCATATTTTTTTCCTCTTTAGGTGCCAACTGAGTCCATATTGCAAAGATGAACCCTGTAAAAATGGTGGGACATGTTTTGACAGTTTGGACGGTGCTGTCTGTCAGTGTGACCCAGGATTTAGGGGCGAAAGGTAACTGATTTTATTTAGGCCTTGCAATTTTACCTCTACTGGTGCCTCTTTATTAGCACAACACTGACTGACTAATTCAAATAGTTTCAAAATTATTAATCTATAGATTGACTCTTAAGTATATTTTTCTCTGTGCTTAAGAAAAAATACTAAAAAGATGACTAGAACATGCAGTTCATACAAAATGACTTTTGTGCTTTAAAAGCTTTTGCTTGTATGGATTCTTCTAGACTATGAAGTGAGTAAGACTATTGTATTAAAAAACACATCTAATGAAGCCACCTCTACTTGAAAATAAAGATCATTTGCGCCATAAGGTTCTAGTCATCTTTTTCAGTTCTCTCATTGTCTTTCATAAGACTATGCTTTGCCCCAGTCCTAAGGAGTTGACCATTATGTCCCAAGTAAAAATAAGTGAGGCCTAGAAATGCTTGGTATAGTAGTGAAAGAGGTAACTAAGAAGATCCTATCTCATGGTAGACTTCTTCTGGATATATGAAATAAATTCAGTTCCTGTTAGTGAGGACTAAGGTGTATTGAATTGTACTTCGGAATATGCTTCATTCACAGTATCTTAAGAAGGGGCCCATTGGCTGGTCTTCACATGTGACTTTGTTCAAGTAGGGTTTGTGCCCTTGCAGTTTAGCCTCAGCCACAGTCTTAGTTCACAAATGGATTTTCCTCATATAGTCAATGCTTAATATATTTAACAGCATTATCTTAGAAGTCAAAGCTTTAATTCTAGGTGCATATGGGGATGATGGATGGGTAGAATTTAGTAGGGAAGGAAGAGTTTGAGAAGTGGGAGGTGGGTCTCTGCCAGTACAGGATAGAGGGAAAGGAAGAAGGGTAGGGGTCCGAGACATAACGACCAGAGGAGTCTTAGAGAAAGTTTTCTATAGGGTGAAATATGTTTTAAAATGGAACACAGGACTTTCTAGTTTTTCACATGCTTTGTTGCAACATAGTTTTCCCAAATGGAAACATTTTCTTAGATATTTAATCTGTTACAGAAATTTTATATCATACCATTTATCAAAGTGTACATTCCAAATGGCTGAATCAGAACTCCAAAGAAACTAATGTTTAGTCTGTGAGTTTCTGTAGTAGTTTTGGAGTTCTGGAGAAATGATTGTTAAATATTGGCATAATGAGTGTCTCCCAGTATTACATTCAAAGCTTAGAATTCGATGATTAATTTCTCTAAAAATGGATGGGGGGGGGCAGTATTTATTTTTGCTGTTGTTGACATTTTTGTTTTGCTTCCTAAACGTTTCATTTGCTTGACGGCATGTCTTGCTGAGGAAGAGTGAGTCTTTAAAAATGACAGTCATGCCCTATGGCATTGCAGAGGTCAATTCATTCTTGGTTTTCTGGGCAGGTGCCAGAGTGACATTGACGAGTGTGCTGGAAACCCATGTCGCAATGGAGCCCAGTGTGAGAACACACATGGCTCCTATCACTGTAACTGTAGCCAGGAGTTCAAAGGAAAGCACTGTGAAGATGCCGCCCCTAACCAGTATGTGTCCACGCCTTGGAACATCGGGCTGGCCGAGGGGATTGGGATCGTAGTTTTCATCATGGGGACCTTTCTGCTGGTGGTGATATTCGTTGTCTGCCGCAAGATGTCTGGCCGAAAGAAGAAGAAGAAGGCTGAGCCCGAAGACAAACACTTGGCACCATCCACAGCCTTCTTACAAAGACCGTATTTTGATGCAAAGCTGAACAAGAACATTTACTCCGATATCCCACCCCAGGTTCCTGTCCGTCCCATTTCTTATACTCCAAGCATTCCAAGTGACTCTAGAAACAACCTGGACCGCAACTCCTTTGAAGGGTCTGCAATCCCCGAGCATCCCGAGTTCAGTACCTTTAACCCTGAGTCGGTGCACGGGCACCGGAAGGCTGTGGCTGTCTGCAGCGTGGCACCAAACTTGCCTCCCCCGCCACCTTCCAACTCCCCTTCTGACAGTGACTCCATCCAAAAGCCTAACTGGGACTTCGACTATGACAGTAAGAACTGCTCTCTGCATGCTTCAGTGGGCCTAGCAGTGAGGGCAGCAATCCCACAGACTTCTGGGGAATCTAGCCAAGGGTGGGTCATTATTATGAAAAAGTAGAACCCAGACTCTGGAAAGTGTAGGTAAGCTCTGAAAGCTTTTCTGATGCCTCATTAGCTAAAGAGTGTGGCTCTGATGTTTTAATGTGAATTGAATCTAGTCACACGCATGATAATATCCTATAAAAATTGTTACATTTTGTAATCAGTAGGGATTAACAGTTACAATTTGTGAAGTCTGTTCACTATCCCCCCCCCTCCAAAAAGAGCATTTATATACTTATATATGGGGACATTTCAAGAATATCCAGAAGAAGTGACAGTATTTTTATTGGTGGCCTACCATATGGTCCTTTTAAAGAAGTCTTATTCTTTAACACTATTCATTGAATGGTTTATAGAGAATTTCTATTCTGTGACTTCAAGAACATTTATAGGTGGTTAGGGTGTGTGTGTGTGTGTTACAGAATTTTTTTTATTTTGGAGATGTTTGCCCTTTTTTGAGGGGGCGAGGATTTGGGCCACATCTCATGGTTTCGGGGCTTACTCCTGACTCAGTGCTAATGGGGATCAGATGTTCTGTCTGGAATTGAATCCAGACTGGCCACATGTAAGGCAAGTACATTGACCCCTGAAGAAGTAAATACTTTGAAGAAGTATTACTTCTCTGGCCTGAGATATAGTACTTTTTCTTCTAGTTCTTTCATCAAATAAGTCTCAAGCTTTCAGTAGTGCTCTAAATAAGTTGTGAACTTGACCTCTAGGGCTCTTACTGTCTGTGCTTTCTTCCTTTCTTTTTTTTTTTTAAGCTAAAGTAGTGGATCTTGACCCCTGTCTCTCCAAGAAACCTCTAGAGGAGAAGCCTTCACATCCATACAGTGCTAGGGAAAGCCTGTCTGAAGTGCAGTCCCTCAGCTCCTTCCAGTCGGAGTCTTGTGATGACAATGGTGAGTGCCAGCAAGTTGGACGCCATAGTTGGCTTGCTCGCTTGCTCCCTTCACCCCTGTTGAATCTTTTTTACATGGTACTCTGGAACCCTGTTAAACAATGCCTTGTACAAACTTGCATGATTTCTGCTGGGGAAAATGTGTTTTTAATAAAAAGGCCTTTTAGTTTTAGCATTTCAGCTGCAGTAAGGAAGAAAATATAATTAATTTCAAGATCATTTTTCTTTGAAGGGCTTGTCTTTTATACTAACTCCCCCCCACCCCAATCGTAAATGTTTTAGAAGTACCGTGGGTTTTATGCAGTATTCTTGTAATGATGGTTTGAGCATGTGTCATACACAGTCACTAATTCACGTTTACCCGTCTCTAAGAGGAGATGTGTGTTCTGAGCTGTTCACCCTCAGAGGCACCTTTGGTATTTCAAGGTTTTATTTGTCTCTCCCCCTCCCCCCCCACTTCCTTGCGGCCCCAGCTCCCATTTGGATCAGAGCGTTCTGACTGAGAGCACTTAAGAGCTTGCTAGTAAGTTTGATTACATTTCTAATGGAGAAAGTTTGCCAATGGGGTCTCTGTTGATCTAATTTTCTTAGATTAATGTGCAATAATTGTCACTTTGACATATTAATACATACCAGTAGGAAAAAAACTGTCAGTATTCAGTCAGTTTTTGAATAATAATAAGTTAAATTGTAATTATTTTGCATTAGAAATTATATCTTTTAGATATTTTATTGATAGAAACAAGACAATATTTTTAAATCCAGTTATATAGCTCATGGTACATTGAATACTTTCTAAACTAAATACGTTCCATTTCTTGCTAATTTTAAGTAAGTATGGCGTATATAGTATAAATATGTACTATTTTTCTTAGTGGAGTTTATGAAACAGTGTTTTTCTTCTTAAAACAATAAAGTGAGGCGCCAGAGAGATAGCATGAAGGTAAGGTGTTTGCTTTGCATGCAGAAGGATGGTGGTTCGAATCCTAGCATCCCATATGGTCCCCCGAGCCTGCCGGGAGCCATTTCTGAGTATAGAGCCAGGAGTAACTCCTGAGCGATGCCGGGTATGACCCAAAAACCAAAAAAAAAAAAAAAAAAACTCAATAAAGTGAATTATTTCTTTTCTTACTCATGTTGCTAAAATTGTTATTAAAACCAGTTTAATTTTCTATTTTTATTCCTAAATGTTCTTCATTAATACATTTATGAGCAATAGCACAGCAGTAGGGTGTTTGCCTTGCACACGGCTGACCCCAGGACGGACCTGGATCAATCCCTGGTGTCCCATATGATCCCCCAAGCCAGGAGCAACTTCTCAGCGCATAGCCAAGAGTAGCTCCTGAGCGTCACTGGGTATGGCCCAAAAAACAAACAAACAAACAAACAAAAAATGTATATATATGCACGTGTGTGTGTATATATATATATACACATTTAGTTTTGTTAGCATTTTCATTTTTCTAGAAACACTATTTTTAATACTGCTTGATACCTTTTATGAAATTCTTTATGAAAATTTTTAGATAATACAATGGGAGTTTAAAAGAAATAGGTACAAGAATTTGTTTTATGTTCATATTCCAGGAATATTTGTGGTCTTATCATTTTAGTCATTCTAATCTGTAAAATTTAAGTTTGAATTAAGATTCTAGATTAATGTTTTGAGATTCTCACGGCTGTGAAAACATTACTTCAGAATATTCATAAATGTGTTCCCACCTAATGCTGTCGTTTAGAAACCCAGTAGTGGCTCTCATAGGTGGGAGTGAATCCTGCAGAGAGTGGTTCCATTCCCGACTAAGGGATGAAATTGACCCCTGATCCCCACTAACTTCCACATGCTTCCCACCTCTTTTTCATGTTTGGGGCTCCCTCTTTCTGACCATTTCCAAAAGTCTTAGCTCTCCCATAACTGGGCAAATTCTCCTCTTCAAAGGAGCCCAGCCCTGACCTGAGGCCCACACAGTTTCTTCAAGAGATTCCCATCTCAGCATCTTTAACTTCATACATCACTAAACTGGCCCATTATCCTTGATGGGAGGAACTTGTTCACAGGGTCCTAGGAGTAAGATGGGGAAACAGCTTTGAAGACCATCTTCTGCCCACTGTATGGAGACTTCCCAGTCTTGGCAGAGATGTTAAATACAAGTCATGCTGATAGGCAAACAGAAAGGGAATTTACACAAGAAGTAGCTAGGCAGATGATCTCATTTCTCTATTGGTCTGTTAGCTCTCCAGCTTTTAGTTTTTTCAGCTAATCTTCTGAAAAAGATAATAAATTTTGGGTGGAAGAAAAAGACAAAACCATTTCTGGATTGCTATCACAAGTTTAAGCTTACTGGGAATAGCACTTTAAATTTCTTTTTTTCTGGGAACATACAAGTGAGTTTATTTCATGGATGACCCCCCCCCAGGTGACCTAGCAAATAATTTTCATCATTCGATATGGGGTCATCTGTCCATGAGAAGTTCAGATCAGGATGTTTCTGTGATAACCTAATTCAGAATTGTTAACTGTGGAGGGAAAAAATTGGAACTAGATCTAATTTTCCTTAGTTAGAAGATATGGTTACTTTAAGATTAATAATAAAAATATATTTAACCCAATGAGAAAAATATGATACATAACTAAACAGGGGGGGAGGCCTAACTGACAGTTGAAAATTCTGAGGAAAGAGATTGCCCAAGATGAAGCAGCGCTAGTTAATGTGTTTGCCAACTGAGGATGTTCCTAATCTAGCCCTTTTGTGCCTTTTTACAAGCTTCCATAGTGACTGTAATACACCTTGTCAATGCTGTAGTTGACACGGTGAACCGAGAAGGTACAGCCCCACTGCGTGTGCCCATGTGTGTCTAGAGTGCTGTCCTGTGCAGTTCGCTTCTGCCCGCTGTAACATTCTCCACTGTACTTTGTGGCTTCGCAGGGGTCTTGTGTTCTTTCCCTTTTGCAGATGTTTATATTCATGATAGGGATACATTCAAAAAAATGTTGTATTGTGTCTTATCTTTTCCTGTTTGTATTTTTTTTGACCATCATGAATTCACACAAACATTAGAAACAATTTCAAGCCATTATACTAAGGAGTAATTCTATCCCTTATGTAAAATCACTCCTTATTTTTTTGTTAAAAAATTAATACGAAAAATCCTCTTCATTTTAGGGGTTACACCTATAAACAATGTTTACGGGCTAACTCGATAGTACAGCAGGTGGGGTGCTTGCTTTGGGCATAGTTAACTTCAGGTTCAATACCCAACATCCCATATGCTCACCTGGGTCGAGCTTACCAGAAGTAATACCTGAGCTCAGTGACCAGAGCACTGCCAGATGTGGCCCCCAAACTAAAACAAAAGAAAACAAAAATGTCAAACAGCATCTATAATTTCCAACAAATAACTTCATAAAAGTTTTCTGAGTATGTCAAAAAACGTAGGTAAGTGATAGTCTATTTTAATTGGTTTGGTGGAAATCTGTAGTTGAGCCTTTGTGTTCAAAGTTATAAGAAAGGATATTGATCATCTTCCTTATTTTATTACTTCTGATGAAATTAAATTTACAAGACTATTTCCTGGTGAGACTGAAACTTATGCTCCCAAGAACTGTACCCTGTGTTCTGAATCAGAGAGATGTGTCATTCTGTGTAGTGAATTAGTTTTTCCCGTAAAGAAATCATAATACTTTAAAAGTTGATATGTTAAAAAAAAAAAAGTAGAATTTTAGCACTCCGTTTCAGCCTCCTTTATTGGAAAATAGACTTTTGACATATCTAAGAAAAGTAAATTGGCTTTGAAGCAGAACACTAATCTCATTGTTAAGATTTAAGCCTAGAGACCATGCTGGAAGGACACTGAGAGTCTGATGGTGGGTGTGGTATAGCCCTGGCATGCTGGAACTGTGTCCATTATCAGTATTGAATATCATGGTACCAAGATTTTAACCAATTCATTTTTCCAAAGTGTGCCTTCACATTGAACTACCAGCCCAAATGGCCAATAATTACTGTGGAAGGAACCCCACTTATCCTATCATAGGTCCAAAAAAGAAAAAAAAATGTATGTCTTGCCATGAAAAAAAAATTATTTCAAGTCCATTTTTTTTTAGTGAAATTGTTAAATTTTTGTACTTAGAAATAAAATCTGTAGATGTATGCTAACTACTGACCTCAGTTCTTTGAGTCTCTTCTATGTTTTTCCAGTTTTCATTTAATTTTCTATGAGAGACTTGTCATTCAGATCTTATTTGTTCTGAATTACTTGATAGTTTTGTTCAGAAGAGCACTGTAGCATGTATAGAAAGCATTGACCTTGCTTAGAAAATCACTGAAATGACCTTCCTTGTGCAAGGATTGTTTACCTTTAACGCAGCAAGAAGTCTGACAATGGTTACTGCTCAGTGCTTGGCCTCCTTTATTTTATCTAATCCTCAAAATAAACCCAGTGATTTCTACTTTCATTTTAAAGATACATGCAGCTTAGGCAAGGGTAAGCTCTTTCCTAGTCTTCTCAAGATCTCGAGGCCAGGGGGATTCAGTCCTATTCTCTGACTTTAAAGAACCAGTGTGACTACAGATGTGGGTTGCCATGAGGATTAAGTGCAGCCCATAGCTCTCCAAAGAGAGGTAAAGAACATCAGTACAGAATTATAATCAAGTGTTCTCTTGCACATGTCTCTTCCCTCATAGTTCACTAATTTACCTTCTCTAAATAAAGCAGTTTAAACCATCCCACCAAAAGAAGCCCCAACAAAATCATATTCAGAATGTTCTAACATTGGAGAAGTTGTTTTGCTTATATCTAATTGCGCTATGAATTCCTCTCAGTTTAATGTAAACTTGGAGCTAAAGTATTTTATAAAGTGTGTAGGTACTGTATATTTTTAGATACATTAAATAAAATTGTCACCCAAGGGGCCAGAGAGATAGCACAGCAGTAGGGCATTTGCCTTGCAAGTAGCCAACCCAGGACAGACAGTGGTTTGAAATCCAGCATCCCATAGGCTCCCCTGACCCTGCCAAATGATTTCTGAGCACAGAGCCAGTAGTAACCCCTGAGTGCCACCTGGTGTGACCCAAAAACCAAAATAAATAAATAAAATCATCACCCAAGTAAACTGAGGATGCCAAGTCTTAGGGGAAAAAATACTTTTTCAGTAACATCAAGGTATCATATAAATTATTTTTTGTTTGTTTGTTGGGCCACACCCATTGACGCTCAGGGGTTACTCCTGGCTAATTGCTCCTGGCTTGGGGGGACCCTATGGGAAACCAGGGGATTGAACCGCGGTCCGTCCTAGGCTAATGCTTACAAGGCAGATGCCTTACCTCTAGTGCCACCTCTTCAGCTTCATAGCTTCTTATCTTAGAACCTGTAGTCTTGATTTTCTTCACCAAATACAGTTTCCTACTTTAGAAGCCCTGAAATAAGGGAAAGAAAATGTTTGAGTTTCTAACAAAATCTCTAGTATATCATCATTCATCTCATCTCCACTCCCATGTCTCATTTGAGTCTCACTCCATAAATTCCTCAGCCATTGGGAATTTTTGTCGATCGTGGCTTACAAGCATGGTAGATGGCTGTTGGGACCTGGATAAAGAGTTGATGTTGTATTGTGTACTTTGTAGCCACCTGTTTTAATCATAAATGTTTTCTTTTCTCCCTACTCTGCCACCCAAAGAGTCTTTGGCTGCTCCTGACCTCAACAAATCAAGAGGTGACTTATGCATGCCAGTTGTTTATTTATCGATACTCACTTGAAAAATGGGTCAAGATTTGGCTCTAGTGTTAACTTGCTTCACTTATTTGCTCATGGATGCCTGCAATAACTAAGTATATAGTTGTCGTGCACTGCATTCTAAACATGTTTGGCCTTTCCTTTTCATATTTGTTAAAGGATTTTGACAATCCTGATGACGGCGGGGAGGGGAAATCTTCCTAAATTGGGGAGATTATTTTTTTAGAAAAATAACTATGCCTGGATATAATTTAAGAGTGATTGTTGGGCCTCTAAAGGTAACAAAAATTATTATAATCTATTGAAATGTTGGTTTTGTTTTTCAGTGTTTTGCATTTTGCTTGATTTGGAGGCATGCGCTGTTGTATATATGTATATAGATAAATATTTGGTATTCATGCATTTTTTTGTTTTTACCTTGGACTAATTAAAAGTCATATGATTGTTCATTTTAAGCTTAATGCTTTCTGATACAGGAATTTCTTTTGATGTAGCATGTTTTTATTTCTTCCCAATTAACTTTAGAATTTTTAATGTTAAGTAACATTTGTTATTTATAAGACGAAAAAAATGAAACTTCCTTATTTTTGAAAACACCAAAATTTTTTTTTTCCTTAATGGTATCCTGGGACTGAAATATTCTTCTTCCTATAAACCAGTGGGTTCTAAATTGCAGAGAGAAAATTGAAAGGCTGGTTGGAATCATTTATAGGAAAGTGCATGTATTTTAGATGCTAACCTGGGCTCCCATGAAATCCTTGTTTCCATGAAGGTCCCTGGAGCCCAGTTTCTAGCTGTGCCTACGCAGCCTTTCTGCTCCTTTGTGTGTCTAAGACACTGAGCCCTTTGTCCAGGCCTCCAGCGCTGGCAAGGAAGCACATTCACATCTCTTGTTTCCTTTTCTGTCAAGGCTATCACTGGGATACCTCGGACTGGATGCCAACGGTCCCTCTGCCAGACATCCAAGAATTTCCCAACTACGAGGTCATCGATGAGCAAACACCCCTGTACTCAGCAGATCCCAACGCCATCGACACAGACTATTACCCAGGAGGTTACGACATTGAGAGTGACTTTCCACCACCCCCGGAGGACTTCCCCGCACCCGATGAACTGCCCCCGCTGCCTGCAGAATTCGGTGAGCAGTTTGATGCCATCCACCCCCCCAGAGACATGCCTGCCACCGCCAGCTTAGGGCCTTCGAGAAACCGGCAGCGGTTCCACTTGAATCAGTACCTGCCCAATTTCTATCCCGCCGATCTGTCTGAACCTCAAAAATCAGGCACGGGGGAGACGAGTGCTTGTCGAGAACCCTACGCCCCTTACCCACCAGGGTATCCCCGGAACTTTGACGCCCCCCCCTGTAGAGAACCTGCCCATGTCGGTGTACAGCTCCACCGTGTCCTGCTCCGACATGTCCGCCTGCTGTGAAGTGGAGTCGGAGGTCATGATGAGTGACTATGAGAGCGGAGATGACGGCCACTTCGAAGAGGTGACGATCCCGCCCCTCGATTCACACCAACACACGCAAGTCTGACACTCACACTCCCCCCCAAAGTGCCTGGACTTTCCTGAACCTAGATGCGCCCGTTGATCTGCGAAGTTCCCAGCCATGCCATGGCGCTTCCCCTGCACCCCGGTGAGCTCATTGAGCCTGGCTGTCCCATGCCTCCTGCCCTCTCGGCCATCTGCAGTGTCCCGACCTACTGTCTTCGGCGGAGATTCACGCTGGCTGTGCCATTTCTCCACGTCTTTTTTTGTATTCATCCGTGTCTGTGTTCCAATAATGACGTGAAAATCAGGCCTGCCCATCTTGTTAGCATGATTCATGTATTTATAGAGATTTGGTTATTTTAATGTTACTGTCTTTTTTCCTTTTTTCTTTTTTGTAAATGTTATGTACAGTTTTGATTCTTTTTTAAAGTTTGAATTAGATGTTCAAGATGTTTTTTGCTTTTTTTAAAAAAATTTTTCCAGGTTTTGGTGGTATTAGGGTCATTATCTTACACCCTGATTTTTTTTTTTTTTTACTATAACCAGGCATTCACTATATGTCCTCCACTGACCTATGACATTTCATTAATACATTTCAGTGTAGTCATGTGTTTCTTGCTGTCCACAAGATGAGGAAAGATCTTATACATGGATGTGTCTTAAGTGGGTTGCTGTATTTTAGAGTTATAAACATTTTTCATTATTGGAAAGTGTGAAGGGGACCTTCTGCATACCTATTTACAACCAAAACCACCATGACACAGTTTTTATAGTGTCTGTATATTTGTGATGCAATGGTCTTGTAAAGGTTTTTACTGAAAACTACCATTAGCCAGTCTTTCTTACTGACAATAAATTATTAATAAAATACTTTAGCTTTATTGCCTGTTTTTCCTGTCTTTATATTCCTGTTCAGAATTCAGTTGCTAAATTGAAAAAGAAGGAATGGTAATACAGGTAGTTTCTTATTGCTTACATGTGAAGCTTCCTGACCTTTGCCTGATGTTAAGATGATGGCATGAAGCTTCCTGGGGAGTCACTATGTCTTTCCCATGATACGTGTTGTTTTAAGTTTCTCTGTACCTTTTTATTCCACCAAATTCTTTCCAATGGCCAAAGTCATATTGTCCTTACAGATGTAGCCACAAGGTGGCAGTACATGGCTACTTGAATGATCATGCTCAGAACTAGAGATTTAAAAGTGAATGAGATTTTTGTATAATAAATACTTTATAACTAATGCATCAAGAAAATTTTCCTTTTGCTTTTTAATTTTAAAACTTTATTGGCCAATAATTAAATGTTCCATTTCTCACAGACAACTTAGAGTTAAGACAATGCTTAGTGTGTTATCTTTCTGTAAAAGATTATATCATCCTTCTGTGTGATTTAATGTGAAATCTATATACTATTTTCCATGTGTGTTTATTCAGTAGCCGTACATCCATTTACTTATCTAACAAACTCTTAATCACTGTGATATAAATGATAAAGAGCCAAGAATTTTTGTTGTTATTTTGGGGCCACATCCACCAGTGCTCAGGGGTTACTCCTTTACTCAGAAATCATTCCTGGCAGGCTTGGGATTAAATCCAGGTTGGTACTGCATTGGCTGCATGCAAGGCAAACAAATGGTCTACCCTCTGTGCCTCGCTCCGACCCTAGAGCCAAGAATTTTTAAAACATTGAGAGAAATACTAGTTCCCTATGAGTAGATTCCTCTTTTTTTTTTTTTTTTTTTTGGTTTGTGGGTCACTCCTGGCAGCGTTCATGAATTACTCCTGCCTCTACACTCAGAAATAGCTCCTGGCAGGCTCAGGGGACCATATGGGATGCCAAGATTCAAACGACCGTCCAATATTTATACATATATGCATAATATATTTTTGAATATCAAAGGAAACAACAAAGCCCAGCAAAATTCACACAAACAACAATCATACCTGTTTTTTTTATTTCTCCTTTGTATTTTTAAAGTGTAAATGGTTCATGAGATTACTAATTTTTAGGAATCATCTGTTGATTCAATGTGATAATAGAGGAAGGCCATATAACTCACAAACCACCATTACTATTGCTATCCTATTGTTACTTGTGCTTTTTCTTTATTTTAGCCTTTTCAGTTTTTATGATTTTAATATTCATGAGCTAAGTAGTAAATGATGTTTATTTGCTTTTCCTTTAAGACCATCTCTTTTTTTTTTTTTTTTTTTTTTGGTTTTTGGGCCACACCCCGCGGTGCTCCGGGGTTACTCCTGGCTGTCTGATCAGAAATAGCTCCTGGCAGGCACGGGGGACCATATGGGACACATGGATTCGAACCAACCACCTTAGGTCCTGGATCGGCTGCTTGCAAGGCAAACGCCGCTGTGCTATCTCTCCGGGCCTTTAAGACCATCTCTTAATAATTGTGTTTTTATTTTCTTTGATTAAAAAATGTTGTGATTTTCATTTATTCTGAAAATATTTTGGGATTACCTATCATATTTTCTTCTACCAGAATAGATTTTCCCATCTTCTGGATTTTACTTGGAAAGACAAATGGTTGCAGAATGATGAGTCAGTAGAACAGCAGCAGTGTGGGGAGGGATGAGGAAGGAATGTGGATGAGAAGGATGGAAATTCTGAAAAATGAAGATTTTAGACTGGCATTTCCAATAGAATCCTGAATTAGATGAGAAAATTACATTTGACTCTGGGGGATGAAATTTAGAGTAGAGTAGTTGGTAGGAGGGCACCTGGTTTCCAGTGGAGCTGCAGAATAAAAGGAAAAGGAGTCCATTGTGGCCTCTGGATTTGTAAGAGACCCCCAATTCTATGGTCATATTCTAATTCATTAGGCCATTCATTTATGTATTTTCTCCTTAATCATCTAATGATAGATAATGACTCTTCTGAATTTCTGGGCACAGGTCTCCCCTGGTCTTCCTGGATATTCCCCTTTCCATGCACTCCCATGACTTCTCTTGGTCTCACTCTTTTTTGAAGGAGTGAGCTACATTCTTAACAAATTTTTGAGGAAGAGCATAAGCGGGGAGGTCAACAATGTTTGATGATTTTGTATTTCCAAAAATGTTTTAATTCTTTGCGTTGAATGATAGCTTGTTAAGTTTAAATTTGAAAGTCACTGAATCCCACTTCCATTTCAGTCCTTCCACAAGTACCACGGAAAATCCCCTTTTCTTCTGAACCTTTGACTCAGACACAAAGCCCCCAGGCCTTGAGTGTGTTCATTTGCCAGTATCACAAAAAAGGAAAAATGTTTTCATCATCTTTCTGCTCATGACCCCAAAACTACTCTCAAACTATTTAGGGGGAGTATTTTTTATCTCCTAAGGTGACATTTTTGCCTGTTTTTAATTTTGGGTCCACACATGGGAGTGTTTGGGGTCTACTCAGCTTTCTGAATGGGAATCACTCTCAGTGGTATTTGGAGAATCATGAAATACTGTGGACCAACTGTGGGCACTTCATAGGTGATGCATAACTCAGCTCAATCAATCTCCTTAGCCCTAAAGTGATCGTATTTAACAAACTTTCTGCAATATTAAAAAAAAATTTTTCAGAGCATTTGCCTTGCATGCGGCTGACCCAGGACAGACAGCAGTTCAATCCCCTGACGTCCCATATGGTGCCCTAAGCCAGGAGCAATTTCTGAGCACATAGCCAGGAGTAACCCCTGAGTGTCACTAGATGTGGCCCAAAAAAAACAAAAAAAAATTTTTTTTATGATCTTTTGTTTCTTTTATCATATTACGAGGGGATGGCTTATGACACAACATAGCTGTGATGGCCTCATGGTACAATATCCAGGTCTGGTGACTCAATGCTGGCAACCATGGGATACCCTGGCATTGTTGGGGAGATGTGGGCATATTATAGGTGCTGAGGATCCAACTTGTGGCTCCTTACATCTGCAACCATTAGCTTCAGTCTACTGAGTGTTTAGCCAGCCCCTCTTAATGTTCACAAATCTATTCTCATTCTAAATGATATTTAAGGTACATAGTGACAATGAATCAGGGCCATTCCCTCCACCAGCGTTGTCCTCCCTCCACCCCTGTTCCCAGTATGCAACCCATATCTCTCTCATTTTCTCCCTGGACTGCTCATGTAACTGCTACCCTCTGTGTATAGATTGTATAGATTGTTGTGGATTGTTGTTGACTTTGGGTTTGGTGCTTGAGTCTTATTATTTTTTATTTCTACTCAATGTTCATACAACTGTTTGATCCTGGTACCCTCCAGTTTTTCCCCCCTGCAATTCATGCCACCAAGGACATTTATCTGGCTTGCCGGATGTTTTTCCCATTGCTGCCTGGCTTGTTTAGCAGCCGACCCATTCCCTGGCCCACTGTGCACATGTGCACCAAGCTCCGACTCCTCCTACTTTCTCTTTACTCCTCTTCTCAGTCTTTGGCAGGGTTCCTCAAACTACAGTCTGCCAAAAGCAGGCCCCTAGTTTCCATAGAAATACTGGTAAGTTTGGGGTTTAACTTTATTTGTTCTTCATTTTAAATATTGTATTTGGTCCCATTTTATTTTTTTTACTTCAAGATAAGATGTGCAGTGTGCATAGGAATCTGTTCATAGGTTTGTTTATTTGTTTGTTGTATTTTTGGGTCACATCCAGTGGTGCTTAGTGCTGCAGACGCCAGCGCCTCTAAGCAGCTTCTTCGTGGAGTCCGGGAAACCTTTCACGGGGAGAGAGTGGGAACACGAAATGGATGGAAAAACGGAACAATATTGTAGAAATAAATTACCACACACAATGCATGGGGACTTGCATCTGGAAAGACTAAGACAAATTTATTTTTTGAGCTGGGTGACTTTTAAGGGGTGAGCTCTGGAATGTGGGGTGTAATTTTGGGAGATCAAAGAAAGTGGGAGATGGTCAGGGAAGCAGAATGGAAGGCCATAGCTAAAATCTGCATATTAAAGAACCGATACTGAGGGTATAAAGTTCTGTTGTGGGTTAGCTTTTGTTTTGGGTAAGCAGGAGAAACCAGGTAATTTTCAGGGAAGTGGGAAGAGAGAGAAATGTTTTAGAGTTTGGGGAAAACCGAATATTGCTTCCATCATGAGCTAAGTTTTGGAAAAAACATGATCTTGGCGCCAAGGTAGCAGAGATCACAGAGAACTGGTCAGTGGGAAACTTTTGGCGGGATTTGATACTGTCTTCCTTTGTTAGAAAGAAATACTGAGGCCTGATTTCTAATAATGGTCAAAAATAGAGAGATAGTCACAGCCACGTTTAGAATTATAGCCAAACAATCCACGCAAAGGGTCAACTGATTTGACTACTCTACGCGGGCCTTTTTGGCAAATAATTCTTTTTCAGGAGTGCACTACACAGGGCTAAGAAGCACTTCTGATGTGTGCCCTTCCTGAGTGGGGTGTAACACTTAGGGATTACTCCTGGCTCTATGCTCAGAAATCACTCCTGGCAGACTCGGGGGACCATATGGGATGCCGGGATTTGAACCACCGTCCTTCTGCATGCAAGGCAAATGCCTTACCTCCAGGCTATCTCTCCAGCCCCTGTTCCTAGTTTTTTTTTTTTTAAAGCTATAATCTGCCCTCCAACAATCTGAGGGACAGTGAATTGGCCCCTGTTTAAAAAGTTTTGAAAAGGGTCGCGTCCCTGAGGTTTCTAGGTTCGGCAGACGGTAGGGGATCTTCCTCTCCCCGCCCTTCCCCCATGCGCATCTCCAAGGTCTTCAGTACCGCTGGGACAGGCTAGGAACTACATACCGGAGGGCTTTCCAGCAGAGGCCTGGAGGGAGCAGAGCCCCACTGACTTCCAGGTAGGGGAGTCCAAGGGAGCCAGGCTGAACAGCGCCCTCCACCATTGTGGTCAGGAGTGGTACTGCACTGGCTGGCAGCAAGAGTGGGAGCAACTAACAAGGTTCTTCTAGAGGGCACGCTAGAGGCCAAACCTCAGCCAGCCCACCCAACAATCCCACCCAGAGCTGCAATCTAGAGAAGGGACCCAGACCCACACCACAGGGAGCAAAAGCAGGCTGAAATAGTAAAAAAAAAAAAAAGTAAAAAAAAGAAATAGTAAAAACCAGAGTAGAAATAAACAACATAGAAACTAAGAACACAATACAAAAAAATCAATGAGACCAGGAGTTGGTTTTTGAAAAAAATAAGATAGGCAAACCACTGGCAAAACTCACCAAAAAAAAGTGGGAAACTATCACATCAGTAGGATCACAAATGAAAGGGGAGAGATTACAACAGAACCCCAAGAAATACAACATATCATGAGATCATATTATGAACAACTATACTCAGGCTAGAGAATCCAGTAGAAATCGAAAGATTCCTGGAAAATAACCATCTTTCGAGACTGGATAAGGAAGACCTAGAAAGCCTAAACAGACCAATCACTTCAGAGGAAATTGAAGATGTAATTAAGAAACTCCCTAAGAACAAAAGCCCAGGCCCAGATGGATTTATAGGTGAATTCTATCAAACATTCCGAGAAGACTTACTACCACTTTTCCATAGACTCTTCCAAACCATTGAAAAAAACAGGAATCCTCCCCAACTTCTTTTATGAGGCTAATATCACACTCATTCCCAAAGGTGGCAAAGACACCACCAAGAAAAAAAAAACTACAGACAATCTCACTAATGAACATAGATACAAAGATACTCAACAAAATCTTAGCAAACCGAATCTAGCACTTCATCAAAAAGATCATACACCATGACCAAGTGGGTTTTATTCCAGGAATGCAAGGTTGGTTCAACATACACAAATCAATCAACATCATACATCACATCAACAAAAAGAAAGACAAAAACCACATGATCATATCAATCGATGCAGAGAAGGCATTTGACAAAATCCAACACCCTTTTATATTCAAGACACTCAGCAAAATAGGGTTAGAAGGAACCTTCCTCAAGATAGTTACAGCAATCTATGAAAAGTCCACAGCCAACATTATCCTTAATGGCGAAAAACTAGAAGCATTTCCACTAAGGTCAGGAACTAGGCAAGGCTGTCCACTCTCTACTCTTATTCAATATAATCTTAGAAGTCCTTGCGATAGCAATCCAACAAGAGAAGGAAATCAACGGAATCCAAATTGGGAAAGAGGAACTCAAACTATCTCTTTTTGCGGAGGATATACATCGAAAACCCTAAAGAGTCCACAGTAAAACTCCTAGAAACAATCATTACAGCAAAGTGGTTGGATACAAAGTCAATATACAAAAGACAGTAGCATTTCTCTATAAAAATAACGAAACTGAGGAGAGAGATTAAAAATACAATTACATTTAAAATAGTATCAAGAAATATCAAGTACCTAGGAATCTACCTTACAAGGGAAATGAAGGACCTATACCAGGGAAATTTTAAAACACTTCAGAAAGAAATTGAAGAGGATCTAAGGAAATGGAAGAACATCCCATGCTCATGGGTAGGTAGAAATAACATAATCAAAATGACTATCCTACCCAAACTTCTATATAGATTCGATGCAATCCCCATCCAAATCCAGGCATCATTCTTTCAAGACTTAGAACAATCAATCATAAAATTCATCTGGAACCACAAAAGACCCAGGATAGCCAAACAGATACTGAAAAACAAGAAGCTGAGTGGCATCTCTTTACCTAACCTGAAGCTATACTATAAAGCCATAGTGATCAAAACAGCTTGGTACTGGAACAAAAACAGCCTCAGACCAGTGGGTTACAACAGAATTTCCAGACATAAATCCCAAGATATACAGTCAACTAATATTTGGCAATAGAGCCAAGAACTTGAAATGGAACAAAGAAAGTCTCTTTAACAAGTGTTGTTGGTACAACTGGAAAACTGTCTGCAAGAAACAGAAAATTGACCCACCCCTCACTCCTTATACAAAGTCAACTCAAAATGGAATAAAGACCTTGAAATTAGACCAGAATCTATAAAGTTTATTGAGGAAAAAATAGGCAGAACACTTGGAGACCTATATATTAAAAAAGTCTTCGAGGATGGAACACCAATGGCAAGGATTTTAGCATCAAACATAAACAAATGGGATTACATCAAACTAAGAAGCTTCTGCATGGCGAAGGAAACCCAACTTAAAACAAGAAGACAGCTAACTGGGAAAAAATTTTTCACATTCAACACATTTGATAAAGGGCTGTTAACCAGAATGTACAAAGCATTCAGAAAGCTGAGTCCCCAAAACCAAATAAAGCCATAGAAAAATGGGGATATGAAATGAATAGACACTTCTCCGAGGAAGACCGAAAGATGGCCAACAAACACATGAAAACATGCTCACCTTCACTCATCATTAGGGAAAACCAAATCAATGAGGTACCACCTTACACCAGTGTGGATGGCTCACATCAAAAGTAATGGGAACAATCTCTGTTGGCGGGGATGCGGTATGAAAGGCACTCTCATGCACTGCTGGAGGGAATGCCCTCTAGTCCAACACCTATGAAGAACAGTCTGGAGAGTGCTCAAGGAACTCAGAATTGAGCTCCAACTTGATCCAGCAATTGCTCTCCTAGGTTTCTACCCCTAAGTCGGAAGTACATTCATCCCAAAGTATGTGTGCACCCCACTATTTATCGGAGCACTCAGTATAATAGCCAAGTCTTGGAACCAACCTCGATTTCCAACAACAGATGAGTGGATCATTAAGATATGGTATCTATACAGAATGAAATACTACATGGCAGTCAGAAATGATTCAATCATGGATTTTGCAGCAAAGTGGATGATCTTAGAACATATTATGTTAAACAAAGCAAGCCAGAAGACGAAAGATAAACACAGAATGATAGCACTGTTCTGAAGTATCTAGAACAGGGGTCTCAAACTCAATTTACCTGGGGGCTGCAAGAGGCAATATCGAGGCGATCCTTGAGTGCAAAGTCAGTAGTAAGCCTTGAACATTGGGGGGTGTGACCCAAACAACTAAAACAAAACAAAACAAAAAAGATTCCTCTAGGGCAGGGACACAACAGCCCACAGGCCAAGAGTATGAGACCCCGATCTAGAATATACACCAGATATACAACCAATACCTCACGATTAAATAACAGGGTGTAACAGAATAGAAATCTCAAACACTGTAATAATCACCAGATACTGGGGAGTAGAGCCCAAAACAAAGAGAAACAACATAAAGCCCTACTACACATTATATCATAAAGAAACCAGAAACAGCAGAAACAACAGCATAGAGAGAACAGGTATGTAATTATCGTTTTACTACAAAGGCCCATAATAATTTACTAGGGATTTTATACAGGATTACAAGTAAAGATTGAGACAGGAAATTACTGAGTACAACGGAAACATCTCAAAACATTATGTTTGAATGCCTCAACCTTACCACATTTAAAATAACCTCTCAGTTTTTCTGTCCATAGGGGTTCCTGAATACAAAGGGTGAACATCCTATGGTGGTACCTCAGTGCTCAGCCACACAAGGCACCATACTCTGCTTGAATCATGAAAATGGCCGAATAAAACTCTTTAACATACCCTTTACCTCTAAATCAGTGGTCTCAAACTCCCGACCTGCGAGCCACTTGCAGCCCTCCATACAACATTTAGTGGCCCGCGGCTAGCCTTGAAATATTGCAGTATTCATGATTATTTGCTTACAGAATAATCGCAATAAAAATCACATTACTAAGAAAAAAATCACATTAAACATTCACATACCCGAGCAGTTCCGTTTGGGGTATGCAAATGTTTAATGCGAGTTTTTGTGATTTTTTTCTTACTAATGCGATTTTTATTGTGAATATTCGGTAAGCGAATAATCGTGAATAATTTGCACCTAGCCCAGACGTCATTTCTGCTGCTTCTGCCCACTGTCTCTTGCATTATCAGAGGCCTAAGGAAGAGAAGTTTATTACAGAATTAGATTTTGTCATACCTTCATCGTGACTTCATCAAAGCCTGCAGTGAAGAGAAAGATTGATGACGAGCATAGACAATTTCAGGAAAAGTGGGAGACACAGTATTTCTTCCTTGAGCACAGGAGCATCTGCACATGTCTTATTTGCTCAGAGGAAGTTGCAGTGCACAAGGAATACAACTTGAAACACCATTATTCAACTAAACATGCTGAGGAATGTGCAAAATATCAAGGAAATGAGAGAGCCAAGTGGGTTGCCAGTCTTAAAAAACATGTCTAATGAGGCAACAAGATTTTCTCAAGAAAGCAACCAAAGAGAATGTTGCATCAGTCGAAGCTAGTTACATGGTTAATGAAATGATTGCTAAGGCAGGGAAACCATTCACAGAAGGAGAGCTTGTTTAAAAAAAAATGCATGTTACAGGCTGCAAGTAATATCTGTCTGGAAAAGAAAGGTCAGTTTAGCAAAATCAGCCTTTCTGCCAACACTGTGGCAGAGCGCATTTCTAACATGTCAAGTGACATTTATCATCAACTGTGTGAGAAAGCCAAATGTTTTGATGCATACTCAGTTGCTCTTGAGGAGGACACAGATATAACAGACACTGCGCAACTCACAATTTATGTCCGTGGTGTTGATTGCAATTTTGAATTGACAGAGGAGCTGCTCACAATAATTCCAATGCATGGCCTGACAACTGCTAATGAGATATTTTGGCATCTGTGTGATGCCATTGAGAATGCAGGTTTGCCATGGAAGAGGTTTGCTGGAATAATAACTGGTGGAGCGCCATCAAAGATAGGGAGGAAAAATGGACTGGTGGCACTTGTTCAAAAAAACTTGAAGAGGAGGGTGTAGAGAAGGCCATTGCTCTTCACTGCATAATCCATCAGCAGGCCCTTTGCAGTAAATGCCTGCCACGTGACAATGTGATGTCTGTTGTGAAATGCATCAACCAAATCAGATCCAGAGGCTTAAAGCACAGGGGGGTCCATGCTTTTTTAGAGGAAATGGAGTCAGAATATGGAGATGTGCTCTATTTCACCGAGGTACGTTGGCTCAGCAGGGGAAATGTCCTGAAAAGATTTTTTGAGTTGAGAGAAGTGAAAGCCTTCATGGAGAAGGATGGGAATGCTGTTTCTCAGTGGAGTGATCACAAATTGCTCATGGACTTAGCTTTTCTTGTTGACATCACACATAGCTGAATGTACTAAACAAGATGTTACAAGGCCCAGGGCAGCTTATTAGTGCTGCCTATGACAACATGAGAGCATTCTCCACAAAACTTGTGTTATGGAAATCCCAGCTCTCTCAGACAAACCTTTGCCATTTCTCAGCATGCAAGGAACTTGTGGATGCAGGCATACCATTCAGTGGTGAGAAATATGTTGATGCTATTTTTAAGCTAGAGAAGGAATTTGATCACAGATTTGCAGACTTCAAAAAGCACAGAGCCACTTTCCAATTTTTTGTGGACCCCTTTTCCTTTGATGTGCAAGATGCCCCTCCTGTGCTTCAACTGGAGCTCATTGACCTGCAATGCAACTCTGATCTCAAAGCTAAGTTTAGGGAGATTAGTGGAAAAGCATACATGCATGGGCAATTTTTGAGAGAATTGCCCCCCAGCTTCCCTGAGCTTCCCCAAATGTTCAAGCGTATCATGTGCCTTTTTGGGAGCACATATTTGTGTGAAAAGTTATTCTCTACATTGACCTTTAATAAATCAAAGTACAGGTCTAGACTTGATGATCATCTTCAAGCCATACTGAGGGTCTCAACTGCTTCCTCTCTAAAGCCAAGTGGTTCAGATTTGTGAGAAGAGTCTCTGGCAGCAAAGAATAGGCAAAAGATGCCATGCTCAGAAGAACTGTTCATAATCTTCACTCAATGTTCTATTCATGTTCAGAAGAAATAATTAAAACTGTTAATAATGATGTTTGAGGACTTTTTTTTGTGAAATCCCTTATGTGGCCCTTCCTTACCCTGACTTTGCCTCCTGCGGCCCCCAGGTAAACTGAGTTTGAGACCCCTGGTTTAGAAATTGAATGAGTCAATACTGTCAGTTTAATATTGTATTTAAATACAAAATAAAATTCTCTATGTAGTTACTCAAAAAGAAAGTAAAGTCAGGGACCTAACTCAATGCTCAGGACACGTGAACCAGGACACCAGTAGTTTTTCAGAGGTCCACTGCATGGACCTCAAACTATTACAAGTTCTTCCAGCATCAATTCAAATCTGCCATATATAATGAAACAAACAAAGCATTGAATCTTCTAGTCACCCTAGCCAAATATCCCCAAGTATTGCTGTTTCCCTCATCTTCTCCCACCAAAAAGTCTCGTAAGGTACTAATGTTTCATAGTATTCCAAAATTTTAATATGTCCCTTTAATTTTCATGTGCAATTGCATGCAATTATTATTTAATTTTTCTGGGTAATTCTCGTCATTTTTTAATCAGAAAAACGCTAAGTTAGAGAAAGAAGTTCTAGGCTTAGTCAGAGTAGAAGCAGGTCTGAGTGTGGCCCATTTCATATATTGAAGCTTGGTTATGTTGCCACTCTCTGATTGTTTTAGTTGAGTTTTGCTTGTTGGTATAACAGACTCATGCTGAGTACAAGAGAAACACATCGAGCCAGAATGGTTTCTTCTCAGATTTTGTCTTGGGACTTCACCACAAACACATCATTCAACCTTTGAGCTCTCTCTACACATACACTGCTTAAACCCCTGCAGTTCCTGAGCTGAAGAAAATGCCTTTACAGAAAAGGAGCAAGAAATTCAAGGAGCAGGTGCTTGCCTCTATAGCCAATGGTTGTCAGTGTTCCTTCCTGAGCAGCCACTCATGCCCAGGAGTTTGCTAGACTCCTTGAAGCTTGTTCCCTGGACTTGGCTCCTTGGGGCCAGATCAGACAGGACATCTTAGAATGTGGACCCTGTTCTTTCTCATGGACACATGGTGTCTTTCCTAAACTTCAGCTTCCCAAAAGAAGCAAGAGGGCCCTGGATATTCTGCATCCACATGATTTCAGCCCACAAGCACATTTTCTCTGTGACTTCTCATGTCTCAGACACTAACCTGTAATTTTTATGGGAGAAATGCAAACTGCTAGAATATGACCCTTTGGGAAACGTTAAAGGAAGAAAGCTTGCTTGGTGGATCAGGCTTTTTGAGTAAATGCAAACTTCAGATGAGAGAAAAATGCTTATAAGTATTTTCTTCAAAGTGCAAACATATAAAAATGATATGAGAAAAACAAAAAAATAGAAATACTGATGTTTTTCAATTCAAAGTTTCCTAATGACCACTAAAATGTGGTTGTCATATTTAATCAGCAGTGGAGTTGGAATTTGATTAACATTAAGCATGAATATTATATGCATTTTGCTAAGCATACTAAATGTCAGAAACTCTTTGGATTAACCATTTTCTCCTTTTTGTTACAAATTATGTTTCAAAAATTCATTCTTTCTCTTTCCTCCATCCCTCCCTTCCATCTCTCTCTCCCTCCCTCCCTTCCATCTCTCTCTCCCTACCTCCCTTCCTTCTTTCTTTTCTTTCTTCCTTCTTTCTTTTCTTTCTTCCTTCTTTCTTTTTTTCTTCTTTCTTTCTCTCTTTCTTTCTTTCTTTCTCTCTTCCTTCCTTCCTTTCTTTCTTTCTTTCTTTCTTTCTTTCTTTCTTCCTTCCTTCCTTCATTGCTTCATTCCTTTCTTTCTTTCTTTCTTTCTTTCTTTCTTTCTTTCTTTCTTTCTTTCTTTTCTTTCTTTCTTTTTTTCACTCTCTTTTTATATTGGGGCTATGTCTAAGCTGTGCCCACAAAATTACTCCTGGGTCTGCACTCAGGAACTATTGTCTCTATGCTCAGGGGACAATATGGGATGCTAAAGATCAAACCCAGGTCAGTTGGTAGGGCAACAGAAATGCCCTATCTGCTGTATCATTCTGCCTTCCTTTATTCTCTATTGAATAAGAGATAGCCATGTTGGTAACAGTTAAGAAGCAAAAATATGAAATAAAATTAAAATAATGGTAAGTTCAAATGATTATTATCTTAAAGTAAAGTATATTCTCAAGAATAGAAATAAGGTAGAAATTTATCTCTATTTTTTATATTTTGAGTATTATTAAAATGAAAATGGACATGCTATCTTTAAGAAGAAAAAGTGAGAAATAACAAGGTAAGTGATTTAAAGAATATGCGAAGACTTTTACTTCAGGAATATTTGAGAAGTAACAAAGTAGGAATCTTCCTATATAAATTAGAAGGTCTGTTAGATTTACCTCTTTTATTTCAGTATCTGTACAAAGCAATAAGTATTTAAGTCTTATTTTATATTTATATGTATATATATTCATACACACATTAGAATATAGACTGTGAGACATGTTGCTCATGTGTGATTCTGTTATGGTTCATCAATAGATTGATGGATATTTATACTCACTGACCAGAATCAACTCTTGTCTTGCATTTTACATATCTAGGTGTAGCATTCCTTGTACCTTAAAAGCACAGTGCTGACATTAGTCACTCTCCTTGTACCTTTCAACCTCACTCCATAACTCTTCTCAGGAAAACAGTGAATTCCCCCCCCCCCGTCACTGTGTCTCTCTGTCTCTGTCTCTGTCTTTCTGTCTCTCTCTGTCTCTCTCTGTCTCTCTGTCTCTCTCTGTCTCTCTGTCTCTCTCTGTCTCTCTGTCTTTGTCTGTCTGTCTGTCTGTTTGTCTGTCTGTCTGTCTGTCTGTCTCTCTCTCTCTCTCTCTCTCTCTCTCTCTCTCTCTCTCTCTCAGCTCCACATTCTCACAGTCTAAATCTACTTCATCTGTGGACACAAGGGAAGATTTGCTCCTGACCACCTAAAATTTTCTGCAGCATGGATCATTATTTCAGGTCTGGCATTATCAAATATTTTGTTTCAGCTCTTCTACAATCCAAGTTCTAGTTACAGTTTCCTCAAAACTGCATTTGAAAAGTTTCTACTGCTGTGTGTATTCCAAAAGTAAACTCATTCTATACAAATGCAAGATGTATGTAAGTAGTAGTAGCAGAACCAAGAAATGCAAAGGTGAATGGTCATCCTTTTTAAAAAGTAGCTAAAATAAAATCAAAACTGCTTAGAATTAAGAAATAGACTTTCAGGGGGGAAAAACAAATCAAAAAGACTCCTCAACCCTCCCCTACTTTTGCCCATGAACACAATAACCAATACATTCCAATATAGTGCTATTTCATTGAACTTTAAAGCCAAGAGGGACTTCGTCTTACACAGAATACAGAGGGCGAGAGGATGTCAATTGCTGCCTGTTATCTGTAGAATATCCTGGAACCATTCTTAATAGAGAAATGAAGACCCTTAGTGATATAAACTCCACACAAAAGGGTCTGGGTATTATTTTCTGGATATAGGTATTAGATGTAATGTGAACATTTCTATTTACCTTCTCTTAGAAATCTGAAACATAGATTTTAAAGATCACTAAACATAGACTTAAAAGATCATTAATACGAAGGGAAATCTAGCAAGCATTTACTTTTTTATAACAGAGTATCTGAGGCATGGAATAGTGTGAATCTTTTCCTTTGTTTACCAAAACAGTAAAATTTTAGTAATGAAGCAAAAGAAAAATCATGTTCTGAGTTTTCACCGGAAGAATACTTCTTTAAAAATTTTATTTTTATGCTTACTGTTGATATTTGAAACATAATTGTTCATTTACTCCTGTTTGGTTGAAGTCTTTCCGAGAAATAAAGTTATATTCTCTTTATCAGGTAGGTCCTAGAACAGTTTATCTGTATATATTCTCCACTTTCAAGGAACAGCTGATTTTTAGCCTGATGAACCTGATCTGCAAAGTTTTCTTTAAGATGTGACAAATTATGGAACAAAAGGAATCCCCTTTACATTTCAGCAGCACTTTGGGGAGATTGCTCTTCTACTTTTGACTCAAGACTGAACCATAAGAAAGACGAAAAAAGGAAGGCAAAGGTTTCCATTTCATTTCCATTACTGTTGAATGTAGGTTGTTGGGACAAGATAGGTACATGGAACATGCACAGATTTGTATTTCTGTTCAGTGATGATAGGGCAAGAATTTCATCCTGTAGTTCTCAAAATCTTGCGTGCAGTGTAAAATGACAAGGTGGTTCTAGAATACAATTCTGTTTGAAAGGCCAAGATAAGAAAATTGATTTTTCATGCATTTTTGGGTGTCTTAAAAATCTCCTTTTCTAAACAGAATGGAGATGTTTTAAAAGAAATCAACATATGAAAAAATAACGGGTTAACATTTGATTATGTTTTCCTTTTGCCTGTGTTTTTAACTTGGGCAGGCCATGTGAAAGGCAAAAACCCCTACCCACCTCCAGCCCCATTGCTTGTGTGTGTGTTTTTAATTGACTATGTATTCAGAACAGGCATAGGCAAATTGGGCCATGTGTAGAAAATTGTATGTCAGACTGCACAGAAATAGAGACGAGAAAAACTGTCATTTTTCAATTAAGAAAGACAAAGCCTTCACAGGAAAAGTTCTTTCTGTCTATATTCATTCATAAGAACCCCATCACTGTGTCTCTCTGCCCATCAGTAACTTCTTTCTAATTGGTGGGATCTTGTTTCTAATCTTAAAATACTTCGATTGCTTCTTATTATTAATTAATAATTAATTTTATTCATATTAAGCATAAAATCAAACTCAGTACAACGGTCTCCCCCACCTCTTTTTTCCTTCATTTATACTCAAAATCATTATCAGTAAATCTCACTTAAACTGAACCAGAAAAAAAAAGAGTTCTATGTGGGCTTGGGCACTTTCATTTTTTATCTGGACTGTCCTATCCATTTTCAAAGTTCTTGACATCCTTTGATGTTCTAAGGATGGCATCTAGATTTAAGAGAAATCTTGGATGAATGCCATTGCTCCTACCATTAGGACCAGCTGTAAGGATTTGTGTTTTTGTATGGTTACTCTGTTCCCAGAAACTGTCTACACATGGTTCACTGCTGCGACTCGTTGCCACAATGGAAATCTGAACCAAGAGTTCCGTATTTGCTGGACCCCACAAATATATAACAGCTTCTTCCTCCAGAAACTCCTGAAGGTTAACAATTTTAGCTTTGTATTTCCACAATTACTAGCCGCACTTTGTTTTGGGGTTATTGTTGGGGTTTATTTTCTCATTAGAGAGGAAGAAGTCCTTTTCTGGGCCCCCACACATTCTTTTGGGGTAAGAGCAAATTGCACAGAATAAAGGGTATAGATGAAGGCAGGAAATACTGAGGTAGAGGGCTTTTTAGACAATGCAGAGGTTAAAAATCAACCAATAATGGTATAAAAAACCTAAAGATTTTTGAAATTTACTATCCACACCAATTTTGTCTTTTGAAAAATAGCAACACTTATTACCTGATCCTTGCACCATATGAAATAAAATCTATTAGAAATTCTATTATAAATATAATGATGGAACAAAGATATATATGGGGAATTCAGTGTAGCCATGGTCAGAACACTAAGATCTGAGTCATATAAAGTTAAGAGTCTTAGGTTCTTAATGTATTGAGAACTGAAACATTTTTAAGCAATAAAAAAAACAACTCTATATTCTTAGAGGAACCAAGGCCAAAGCAACAAAATTGCCTTCTAGCAGTTACAACCCTGAGTTTATAAAATCTTCCTACAACATATCCTAACTTTGAAGTTGTCAAACCAGTTTCTAATGAGAAAACATTTTTTTATGTAAACATTTTGCTAAGTCAGCCTGCAGCAAGCCCCCACACCACTCCTTCCTTCAACAACATACTATCTTTGTACTTGAAAGGTAATTTTGAGTTATAAAATTTTTATGAGAGAGAAAAAGTGTTTTAGATTATACAAAATATAATATATAGGGGAGAAAAAATTACACAGTCCAACTGAACAAACAAATCTAGTAGGAAGTCAAATTTAAAACCAGCTCTCCAGACCAGATTGATCCATAATTTTCTATTCCACTTTTATTCATCAGTACACTACATATTCAAAGATTATTGGTACAGGAGGACATTTTACCAGAGTCCATCAGCAATTTTAACTCATTGTAAAAACAAAATGTTTACACATAAACAAAATGGATCTGCTCTGTTGCTTAATCCAAACACTTACCTACTGTGGATGAGTCATGGATAAAATGTCTTCCAGCACTTTCAATTTGTTACGTTAAGAAATTTTACTTAATTCACAGGCTATTTCCAAAACCAACTTGCATATGCATGACTTTGAATATGTTGTATTTTATTTAATCCAATGAAGATTTTTAAAATAATAGTCTTTTCTTTCTTCCTTTCTTCCTTTGTTTCTTCATTTCTTACTTTTTTATTCTCACCCCCCCTACCATCTTTTCTCTCTCTCTGCCCTTTCTCTTTCTTTTCTCTTTCCTTCACAGAGCTGGGCCCAACTTGGGTTCAGGATCCTCAAGGACCACCAGCGTCATAAGCATAATGTAATAACAATTGAACTCAAAGCTTGCATATGCTTGGTCACTTGTGTTCTTCCCTAAACACATGTCTTTTCATGTTTTTTGTCTAATAAAATGTTCAGCAGATTTAGTTTTTACAAATAAGATACTCTTTATTTCTGAAAAAATATGCATTTTTATCACTTTTTCTTGGAGGACTTCCTGAAGCTTTAAGACGATTTCTACATTTTTTAATATAAACTTTAGAATTGCTTATTTTTTCTTCTTTCTCCATCACTCCAAGAACATAATGTGTATTGAAGTAAGAGAATTTGATTGTTAAATTGACATTAAAAAGTGTACTAATATAGGGGTTTGGAAAGATACTGCCTTGGATATTATGGTGCTTTTCTTGCATGCAGCTGATCTAAATTTGATCTTCGGTTCCCCAAATGGTTCCGCTGGGTCCACCAGAAATGAAACCTAAGTGCAAAGAAGGGTTTAATCCCTGAATATCACTGAGTGTGCCCCACAAATTTTAAGTTATGACACAGCTATATCCTCTTCTTAATAAACATACTTAGCTGTTCGGTTGCATAATTTTTTTTATAAACTTTGTAAATCCTCAGCAACTCTAAAAACAAGCTACTCTAGTATAAACTTCGTCTTCTCATTTGATCATTGTTGAGTACATAAATCCCTAATTTAAAATCTTTAAAACATAGGGCTAGAGAGATAGTACAATGGGTAGGGCTCTTGCCCTTACATGTGACCAATCTAGGGTTGATTCCAGTAACCACATATAGTCAACCTCTGCCCTGTCAGTAGTGATTCCTGAGTAAAGAACAAACCAGGAGTGATTCCTGAGCAAAGTAGTATATGTGCTCAAAAGTCAATAATAATAAGAAACTTAAAAACATATATATAATTAATAATGGGTAATACTTAGTACATCATATAACAATTTATTTAATAGTGAATAAGGCATCAAATCTCTTCCTTAGTCAAGTCTTACATACAAAGCTTTTATTTTGGAAGTAAAGATTTTTTAATACAAATATAATGGGACTTAAACGTCCATTTGAGATAATAAGAGTGTTACTAGGAACCTAGCAAAAACAACCATATAAATTATAACTATAATTGGTTACATACTTTTTCATTAATATCAAATGTCTTTTTGGTCCCTTTCTTTTTCTTTAAATAAAGTCTTAATCTAATTTATATCACATTTTATCTATTAATTTATTTATTTCTTTTGGGTTTTGGGCCACACCTTGATCCTGGCTTGGGGGATCATATGGGACTCTGGAGAGAGAACCTCGGTTCATCCTGAGTCAGCGTAGTGCAAGGCAAACGTTCTACCACTATGCTATTGCTCGGCCCTATATATCCACATTTTAAAGCTGATAATAGGAAGTTCATAGATGTATTTCAAACTAGGTGTCAGAAAATGTGCATACCATAAGCCTAATGCATCATTTGATGGAAATCTATTATAGCAATGAAAATAACACCTGGAATTCTTCAGGTGTTAAAAAAATATTACAGGAGTAAATACATTGTACAATCATTCAGAGAAAAAGAGAGTACTTATACTTCATTCAGCATCAAGCTAGTGTTTTTCTAAATATTCAGATCTTAATTAATGTAGCCTCCATTGAAAGTTTCTTATTTTTTCTTCTGACAGAGAATTTAGGATTAAAATTAATTTATTTTATAAGAATGAACTTTACATCTGTTTTAACTCAATAATTTTCATCACACAATGGCAAGAAATATTTTATTATGATTTATGATTTAGTATATTTTATGTGAACTGCACACTGATGTTAAATGTATTTATTGATAAATGAGTAACCCAATTGTTAATATTGACACCCATTATCACACATGGCTACATTGATAATTATCCCTGATAATTATGTATGCTGTTCTTAAAATTATTATTTGTTTAAGGGTCAGAGCGATAGCACAGTGGTAGGGTGTTTTCCTTGCACATAACTGATCCAGGACAAACCTAAGTTTGATCATCGGTGTCCCATCTGGTCCCCCAAGCCAGGGTTTCTGAGCTCATAGCAGGAGTAACCCCTGAGTGTCACTGAGTGTGGCCCAAAAACCAAAAAACTAACAGAAAAAATTATTTGTTTAAAAAAAATTTTTTCACCAATGTACTAAATGAGATCACAAAGTATTTATCTTTTTATATCTACTTGCTTTCCACAGCATAATGTCATTCATGTCATTGCAAATAAAATCTTCTTGTTGAGGACAGAAATTTTTTTATTGTGTTTATTCCACAATTTTTTATCCACTCATCCATTGATGGAACAATATATCCCTCATTTGTTGGTAGATTTAACTTGCTTTCATGTTTAGCTATTACAAGTAAAGCTGCATTGAACATGTGATACTGGTATCTTTTTAATATTATATTTTCATTTTCTTCTAATAAATATCCAGAAGTGGAATTGCTGCATCAGAAGAATCATTTGAAAAGCCTTAAAATTGCTTCACGTGATTTGGCATGTTTGCTTTCACAGGCAAACGAGTAGTGTGACATTCTATAAGTGTTAATCATTCCATGGCAGATAATATATGGTTCTTATTTACTAATGAATTTCTTAATGGGAAAATTTGTACTAGCGATCTGGACACAATGTGAAGTAACTCCCTTTACAGCTCCTGCTGAAATTCAAACAGTGATTTCTCTTTCATGCATACATTCTTCATCTCTAGGTGATATTTAAATTGAAGTTATCAGCGGATCATACTGGGAATCAGTTTGTGCCGCAAAGGTGAAATAAATCGACCATATTAGAAGAAAGGTTAATAGTCACCTTCTCTAACCCCAGCTTTGCACCAGGTTTATTATCATCCTTGAAATAGAACCTGCAAGATCAATTTCAAATATCAGAGCATAACATACACTCTACAGGGAACCTATAAAAGAAAGCAGAAGAGTAATAGCTCCACAGTTAGGAAAAACCACAATTTTGATTGTCTGTGGTAAACATCAAATTAAACCTGGTATTTGGTATTGACTCAACAAACCAGCTTCTCCCAAAATTCCACCTGAAGTTTAATCTCCTGCTAACTCCCTAGCGGGAGGCCTTTATTTCAGTGGCATCCTTGCTGGCAATACAGAATCGAACAAGTGTTGGTCTCAGGAGATGCTTATGATTAGGTTTTTCAAATATGCAAAATAATGCTTACAGGAAAGTACCTTATACATGACTTATTTTAAGAAGCTCAAATGGAATGAAGCTCTTGTTTTTCCTTCTACTAATTGTTGGTAACTTTGACAAAATTTCTATTAGAATGATTACATAAATATTTCTATATATTCTGTCTTCTCTGTTTGCAGCTTGGTGGTAAGTTTTTCACCAAAACTTTTTTCTCTGACATTACCTCACCTCTTTAATTTCAGCCCAGCTCTGCATTAGTCATGCCTGGGGTAGTTTCACTGGTGCCACCTGTGTGGTCTTTAACAGATCAACTTGCTCTACACCCAAGTTGAGGGCATAGTATATTTTTCTCTCGGTGGAGGAAGATTGGAAGCATAGACAATTAAACATGAAAGGGCTAAAATAGTGAAGGTAGGTTGAAAAAAGTGGTCAACTCCCATGTATGTTCTAAAAATTCAGGACCTAATATCAGTTCAGAGGCATCAAGAAAGAATGTGTGTTGATTTGTTTGTTTTTGGATCAAACGCAGCAGTGCTCAGGAGTCACTCCTGGCTCTGCACTCAGAAATCACTTCTGGAAGACTTGAGGGAGCCATATGGGATGATGGGAATCGAGCCTGGGTTTGTCCCAAGTCAGTAGCGTGCAAGGAAAACACCCTACTGATGTGCTATTGCTTTGGCCCCAAGAGTACATGTTGCTACCCCAGAAGAAATTCAATGTTTTGAAGGTATTATAATTTCATCATGTGTTTAGTGCTAAGAATTTTATTTTAGGTGAATAAGATTGTTGGAGTTCCACAGTATCTGAGAACTGCAGATTTGTTGAATGAATAAATGGACAAGTTAATTACAAAGTCCTATAAATCTCCAGAAAGCTAGGTTCAACAGATAACCATCTCTTATAACCATAAAAAAATTCAACAAGACATGAGTAGACTGACATTTAAGGGCCTACTGTATGTGTGAACTATAATCTATGTAGACTATTTGTTCAATACTAGAACTTAGTCAAACTGGACAGTGACCCAGTGATCCCTTCCTCCTGTTACATGAGCTTTAGGAAGAGCTCTGCTAAACATTGAAATCTGACCTGAACAACTAGCAGGAATTTTTAGGCTGAATCATGTCTGACATCTGAAGCTGAGTCAAAAAGGCAATAGAATTCTGTTCTGTTTTCTCTGGGATCACACTCTGAAGGAAATTGGTTGCAACCTCATCGGGACACTCAAGCTTTACGAGAAAGAGCACCAAGTCCTATGCAACTGAGGTCTCCAGCCACTGACCTATGCTAACTTGCCAGGCGGGCATTAGCTACCAAGGAAGCAATCCTTTAGTCCCAGTTAATGTCAGATGACTAGCTCTAGTTTCCTGATTGCTGTGTCATAGGAGACCTTGCCTAGTAAATCCTCATTCTAGTAATCCAGTAAAACCAACACAAGTTTCCTGGCCCTTAAAAACTACAGAAGCAATCTATTTTCATTTTTCATTGTTTTAAATAATAAACTTGAGGACTTATGTATTACACAACAGTAACTAGTAAAATTTTATTACCATTATTAGACAAATAAATAGCTATTGGTGTGAAAGACACAAACTATCAATACTGTCTTTTAGTAAGTGTCTGACTTAGAAGATTTGAACTACTGAAAATGGAAACTTGAAACTGGAATCAAGGAGTGTGGCCAGTAGTGTATACATCATTTTTGAGCATTTGCTATGCACTAGGCACTGTGCTAAGTTATGAAAATGCAACAGTGATCAACATAATATAAATTTCTACTTATTTTGTAGTGATATATGATAAAACACTCATAGATATACAACAGTAAATTCTCAAATATTATGGAAATTGAAGGAGAAGCAAGTACTGTTAAGAACAATATTATCATAAAGAAAACCCACAATTTTTCATCTTATTGATTTATGATAGGTGTACAAAAATATTTAAGCTTCATACCTAGAAATGTATGACACCACTCCTCACTACCTTAGCTCTTGATAGTTAAGGTCATTCGGTTTGATAGTCAAATAGATTCTTGTGTATTGTTTGCCTGCTTTTCATTTTATACATCATGAATTAATCCATATTAGCTTCTCACTTTCTGATAATGATTTAGCATAATTATATTCTTATATATCTAAAGCAAGAGTTCATCATTTTAATAGATTAAGAACATTCATGTGAATATAGATATTTCAAAACTTTCATTTATCCAGTCTTCTGATGATGAATATTTAAATTGTTTTTACATATGACTATAGTAAATATATTTCTATAACCATAGAGATGCAAATAGATTTTTAAATTAGTGATTTCATGTCTTTGGAAATACACACAGGAGTAGAAATTCTGAATCACCCAGAAATTCTATTTTTATTTCTTAAGTAATCCCCCTAGTTTTCCTTTTATACATTATGTATCCCAAGTGCTTAGAGCTAAGTCTGGCATATAATGTGCTTAGTAAATATTTATTGCAGTGACTTCAATCTCAGAAGAATAAAATTCTTATTGAGTTTAGAAGGCTAAGAATGTCATCATTCTTCAGTTGTGTTAATGTGGACTTTATATTAAGACTGACTATCAGCTACTACTCTTTTTCACAGCAAAGGAGCAAACCTCTGTGTAGCAAATTATTTTTCTCAATACAAAAGCTAAAATTAATTTTAATACAAAATTATTAACATTTTAAAACCAAGTGTACTAAATGCAGTAAGGGCTCTCGTATCCTCCTAGAATTCAAAAAAAGGAGGTATAGCTATGACACCAAAACAGATGTTCACGAAACAAAGAAAACAGCAATTTAACCAGGAAGATACACATAGAAACAGATGTTTGTAGCCTACTGAGTTTGACCGATGCTCTGTAACAGTTACAAACAAAATACTTCCAACACAATACTGGGAAGACTAGAGGTTTGATGTGTTTGGGGAAATATGAGTTTCCTTTATAAAGCCTACTGCTTTATAAAGCTTAATGCTCAGGACCAGGGAGCTAATATAGGAGATAAAATACTTGCCTTGCATGCCATTGGCTTCTGATCTATCCCTTTCCATCTCTAGCATCCCTGTATTGCATGTTTCCTTGAGTACTACCAGAGGTCACTTAGGAACACAGAAATAGCCCCTGAATACTGCTAGATACAACCTCTAAATATCTACCCCACCTGCCAAAATGTTTTAAAATAAATTTTTGTGGTTGGAGAGATAGTACATCAGGTTAGGACCCTTCCTTGCCTTGAATGTGAGGAACTTGGATTCTATCCTTGTTATCCCTTAAGGTCCCCTGATCTCTGCCAGGGTAAACTCTGAGCATGGAACTAGGAGCACCACTGGGTATAGCCCCAAAATACAAAAATAAAACAAATTATATAGTTATAAAGGGAGAAAAGAAAAAATGAATATTTTATAGAAACAATAATTACATTATAAATTTTAATATGAGAGCTTCAGATAGGAAGAAGTTTAAGCCCCTGTCCCCTCAAAAAGCTCACAGAAGTGAAGTGATGATCTCAATTACACCAAGATGAGCTAGTTCTCATATACAAGATTTAAAGCAACTCTTTTAAATGTATTGGAATAATCCAGATAGTGCCTGTAATGCAAGTGCCATATATATTGTCACTCATGGAAGTTAGCCTGCTTATTTCCTATATTCTATAGTTCAGATGTCCTGCTGGCATTATTACCTAACTATCTAGAACCAGTAATCTAGAATGCAATGACCAGGTATAATATATTAATTCTAGGGGCTGGAGAAATAGCACAGTGATAAGGCATTTGCCTTGCACACAATCAACATAGGACGGATGGCGATTCAAATTTCAGCATCACATATGGTCTCCTGAATCTGCCAGGGGTGATTCTGAGCACAGAGCCAGGAGTGTGACCCAAAAACCAAAAAACAAATATTAATTCTATCATATACTTGGCAAAATTAATTGTGTAATTTATGGGAAACTATTCAATACTTCTAAATTTCTGTTTTCTCATCTGTAACAAAGAGATTATTTAAAAGTATTTTTCTTGGGCCTGGAGAGATAGCACAGCAGTGTTTGCCTTGCAAGCAGCCAATTCAGGACCTAAGGTGGTTGGTTCGAATCCCAGTGTCCCATATGGTCCCCCGTGCCTGCCAGGAGCTATTTCTGAGCAGACAGCCAGGAGTAACCCCGGAGCAATGCCGGGTGTGGCCCAAAAACCAAAAAAAAAAAAAAAAAAGGATTTCTCTTGTAGGGGTTTTTTGAAGATTAAAGAAGACTTAATAGTTTATTAGGACATCTTTTGACAACACATAGAACTATTACTGGTATTTAAGTTATTTCAACTATTATTATTGCAAAGAAGAGTCTAAATATTGTTAGAATCCTATGAAAACTAAGAGCTATCATCATGGATTTTTGAGAGAACAAAGAAAGAAAAATAAAGTTAGTCCAACTTTTAGAAGCTAGATTTTATTATGGTACTAGGAAAGAAGCTTAGATCGTAATGGAAAAGGAGCTTATTCAAGAATTTTGCTTTTTATCCAAGCCAGTTTAACAAATGTAAATAAAAACTACATCTTTGTTCAACAAATCATTCTTTGGAGCAAATCCTTAAGGTTTTTTAGCCATAACTTTGCTTATCTAAGTCCCTCCTAAATAGAAATTGAGACAATCAGTCTTCAGAAAGAATGTCAGGAAATGTGACTAGTTATCTAACTAGTGAAATTTTATGGCTCAGGCTACTGGTATTAGCATGAACAGCAAAGTGCATGCATGGAAGTGTACACAGTTTCAGACTTAAGAACTGGAATACATAACTCTAGTTTCTAAAAAGAGAGGCAAGAAGTTTTCAAGCCTACAAGAGTCTATCACAAATCACTACACAGAGTCTGAAGGAAGCAAAAGATTCTCAAGATCAAAAATTTACAACATATGTATTCTTTGATTAGAAATGGGATAGTCAGGTTTAAAATGCTAAAATGAAGATATTACCATAATATTCTTATCTCAATACAGCACTGTTGAGAATAGAAGTTCTTCAGCGCAGGAAACAAATTGAGTGGGTTTAGAAATAACCATCTAAAAACTACTTCATGGAAATGTAGAGGAAAATACTTTGCCTAGACCAAAGATACTAAAAGACCTGAGTACAATTTGGCACTGAAAATGAATGAAGGAAGGAAGGAAAGAAGGAAGAAAGGAAGGGAGAAAAGGAAGGAAGGAAAAGAAAGAAAAAAGAAAGAAAGAAAGAAAGAAAGAAAGAAAGAAAGAAAGAAAGAAAGAAGAAAAAAGAAAGAAGAAAGAAAGAAAGAAAAAGAAAGAAAGAAAAGAAAGAAGAAAGAAAGAAAGAAAGAAAGAAAGAAAGAAAGAAAGAAAGAAAAGAAAGAAGAAAGAAAGAAAGAAAGAAGAAAGAAAGAAAGAAAAAGAAAGAAGAAGAAAGAGAGAAAGAAAGAAAGAAAGAAAGAAAGAAAGAAAGAAAAAGAAAGAAAGAAATGAATAAAGAAAGGAAAGAAAGAAAAAAAGAAAAAAGAAAGAAACAGACAAAGAAAGAAAGAAAGAAGAAAAAGAAAAAGAAAGAAAGAAAGTAAGGAAAGAGAAAGAAAGAAAGAAAGAAAGATAGAAAGAAAGAAAGGAAAGAGAAAGAAAGAAGGAAAGAAATAAAGAAAGAAGAAAGAAGAAAGAAAGAAAGAAAGAAAGAAAGAAAGAAGAAAGAAAGAAAGAAAGAAAGAAAGAAAGAAAGAGAGAAAAGAAGAAAGAAAGAAAGAAAGAAAGAAAGAGAGAAAGAAAGAAGGAAGAAAGAAAGGAAGAAAAGGAAAAGGAAGGAAGGAAGAAATAAGGAAGGAACGAGAGAGAAAGAAGAAAGAAAGAAAGAAAGAAAGAAAGAAAGAAAGAAAGAAAGAAAAGAAAGGAAGGAAAGAAAGAAAGAAAGAAGGAAGAAGAAGGAAGAAGGAAGGAGGAAGGAAGAAGAAAGAAGAAGAAAGAAGAAAGAAGAAAGAAAGAGAAAGAAGAAAGAAAGAAAGAAAGAAAGAAAGAAAGAAAGAAAGAAAGAAAGAAAGAAAGAAAGAAAGAAGAAAGAAAGAAAGAAAGAAAGAAAGAAAGAAAGGAAAGAAAGAAACAAAGAAAGAAAGAAAGAAAGAAAGAAACATAGAGCAAGAAAGGAAGAAAGGAAGCAAGAAATAAAGAAAGTAAGAAAAAGAAAGAAAGAAAGAAGAAAGAAAGAAAGAAGAAAGAAAGAAAGAAACATAGAGCAAGAAAGGAAGAAAGGAAGCAAGAAATAAAGAAAGTAAGAAAAAGAAAAAAAAGAAAGAAGAAAGAAAGAAAGAAAGAAAGAAAGAAAGAAAAAAAAAAAAAGATGTTTTCCCTGCTTCAAAGAGGACTGATTCAGGGGCCAAAGAGATAATAGGGCATTTGCTTTGTACGCAGTCATTTCAGGACTGACCCAGATTCGAATCCCTGCATATGGTCCCCCGAGCCTGCCAGGAGCGATTTCAGAGCACAGAGCCAGGAGTAACCCCTGAATGACGCCCAGTGTGACCCAAAAACCAAAAATAAACAAACAAAAAAAGATTGATTCAGAAACCTGGTTAAGCTTGTGGATTGTGGATGTGGACCTGTATGTAAGTTTGTCTGTGTTCTAAAGTATGATAGCATGCCTCTGAAATGGAGAAGCAAGGTTTCTCTCATTGAGAATATCATTCATAGAGAAAATTAAATGGAATAAGGTAGATTTTTCTGCTTGTGCATATCACATATTGACATGTTTTATTAAAGCTCCGCATCCCACACATGCACTAGTAAAAGTGAGACTCATGGGCTGCAGAGATAGTACAGCAAGTAGGGTACTGACATTTGCAAACTACTATTGGCCAGGCTTTTATTAAAGGCAACCCCGGGTGGCCCTCTGAATTCTGCCAGGAATGATGCAGAGCCAAAAGTAAGCTGTGAGCATCACCAGGTGTCACCCCAAAAATAAAACAAAATTGACTTATTTGTGTATCATAGGTCACATACTTGTTCAGATATGATTCAAAGGTCTTGAAATAAGTTAGCATCCAACATTGAAAACTTTTAATCGCTAATTATTTGCATTTCTAATGTATTGAATAGGATCTACTATATTTTAAATCATCAAGAAAATTATGGATAAAATGGATCATCCAGGTTGTCCTAAGTAATCATGAGTTAGTTAAACATGGAAAATAGAAGAATCTCTTCGGTGATAGGATATGACTGAGAAAGACTTGATGGGCCATTGATGATTTCAAAGATGGAAAGGGGTAAAGAACCTTGAGCAAGGGCAGCCTAGAGGTTGGGAAGTACGGAAATGGGTTTCC